>NW_022204045.1:0-112560 GCF_007655135.1 Punica granatum | reverse complement strand
TAATTTTCAAACACTTAATTTATCAAACATCACTTTATCAATTTTGGTTGGAATTCAAACTTAAGATGTATCAATATTCATGTCATTTTACGTGGACAAATAAGAAAGACTGGAGATACAAATTTTGAGTACAAACCATGCATGCCAGCAGCACTACACAGAACTAGTATGATACCCCGGTGCAACGCATTGGCACCATCATCTTAATTTTCATTATTATTAAGAATATTTAATTTTATGAGTTGATTAATAACAATTTTTGAAATTAAATAAACTCATAGTAGTTCCGATTTCAAGAATTTAATGGTACAAATCATTAAGACAATTAGAATAAGATAATTCAGTTTATTTAGAAGAATCAATAAAAATTTCAAAGAAGGAAAAATTCAAGAAGAGATGACTTAAATTCTTAAAATTCTTTTTTCAAAAAATGATCAGCAATTTTAAAAATCAAATAAAATAGTTTAAATTCATACATTACCTAAGTATGAAATAAATAAATGCGACAAAATTAACTACAGTTTATTATTTTGTACGGTAAAATTTAGAGAAAAAGTGAAACTATATATTAAATATTATTTACTTCATAGTTAAACATATATATTGTTATATTGTTTTATAATATTATTATTTACTTCATAATTAAGTAATTTATATATTATTGCATTATTTTTTATATAAAAAATTTAGAAGAAAAATTATAATTTTATATACTAAAAATAAAATATTTTTTAATAAGACGAAATAGTCATGTGAACACACTTATTGCTTTCGTATTTTTATTCATCGAAAGTCCAATATAATATATTATAATTAAAATAAATTTATTAAATATAATAAAAATTTACTTATTATGTTATTTTATAATAATATTATTTCTTCATCACTAAGTAATGAATACATTATTTTATATAAACAATTTAGAAGAGAATTTTCTGTACTAAAAATAAATATTTAATTTGCATAATAAAACGAAATAGCAATGTGAAAGCTCTTATTTTTTATTCATCAAAAGTCGATTAAATAAGTAGAATAAAATATTAAAATATAATAAAATTTTTATTAAAATATAGTGAAAATAAACGAAAATGAATCATTGTCGCAATAATACGGAATTCAAATCGCACTCTCTTCGGCATCGTACGGAATAACACAACTTTCATATAGATACTAGGGAGATGGCCCATGCTATGCACGATCATCAATACCCGCTAATTATAGATCATAAAATATAAATTTGAATGATATTTTTTTAGTTATTATCAAGTAATGGCATGTCATCAAAATTTATATAGAAATTCATATAATTGATATATATTAATTGAAATAGTGATTACATCTTATATTTAAGAAAAAGAAAAAAATATTTACTTTACTCATTTGATGTTGACATAGTGTAATAGTTCTTTGAGCTGCATGACTTTCTTTTTGTATACGATCGTAGTTTGTTCCAAATTCTTAGAGATTTTTTCCATAAATCTCCTTGTAGAAGGAACATCGTTGTTCATGGCCCGTAAGAAAAAAAATGTGTTGTCATGAACAAATAGTAATGAGAATGGACAAGAAAAAAATTCTCTCAATAACAAAACATGAAAGAGTAAAGTATATGTGGTTGTGAGGTTTCTATATAGAGGGGTAAAATAGTTAAAATTATACATGTTAAGAAATATTAGGTGTCCACGTATCAAAATACAATTGGTTGCATGATAGTAGTTTCATGCATATTAACAGGTATATTTTGTTAAGGAACAATACATATCCAACTCGTAGAAGAAGTACCAATTCATAGAAGACAGTCTATTTTGTAAATAAATTATTTTGAATATTATATATTCTATTCCACTTTGTAATTTAAAATATACACATTACTTAACTATAAATTAAGTACATGCGACAAAATTAATTCAAATTAATTATTTTATACATAACATTTTGAGAAAAATAAATGTATATATTAATATTGTTTACTTCACAATCAATTAAACACATATATTATTATATATTTTATTATTTACTTTCTCGTTAAGTAATGCATATATTTTTTATATAAAAATTTAGGGGGAAATTATTACGTATATATTATAAAATGAAAAATTATAATTTGCATAATAAATCGAAATAGCAATGTGAGGCCATTTATTTCTTCCTTATTTTATTCAATGAAAGACAAATAAAATATCTTATAAGTAATATAAATTTATTAAAATATACTAAAAATAAACGAAAATGTAATTGTAGTCTAATGTGAATGCATTTATTTGTTTCATTTGTTTATTCATCGAAAATTGAATAGAATATATATTATAATTAAAATAAATTTATTTAAAATATATTAATAAATGAACGAAAACGAATCACAGTCGCGCAAATGCGAAATTTGAATCGTACTCTCATCGATATCGCATGAAATGGCTCAATTAAAGAAGTTGATAATCATTCTCTTTGAATAATGTCAGAGTTAATATGTGCTTCGTAAGTAGCAAAAAAAAACACATTTGTGAAAATTAATTTGAAATTTATACATTATTTAACTTTCAACTAAGTAAATGTGATAAATTCAAATAAAGTTTATTATTTTATCAAGTAAAATATGTAGAAAAAAATGAAAGTATAGGTAGAATAGAATCCGTAGTACCCATACTACCCAAAATCCTAAAACCCTAAAACACTATGTCATAATAGATCTGAACACTTGCACCGAAGGGGTAGAATGGGATACGTAGCATGTGAGAAAATCACTGGCTTGATCGAGTATACTACCAATCAATTTTACGACAAAATTCATTAAGATTAATTTGTTGTAAAACTCATAGAAAAATAAACATACATATTAATATAAGATTTACTTCATTATTAAGTAAACGTGTATATTAATATGTTATTTTATATTTTTATTATTTACTTCATCGTTAAGCAACGTACTTATTATTGTATTGCTTTATACTATTATTATTTACTCTATCGTTAAGAAACGTATTTGCGTAATAAAACGAAATAACAATATGATCGCACTTATTGTTTTCATTCGTTTATTTATTGAAAGTCGAATATAATATATTATAAGTAAAATTAATTTATTAAAAATATAATAAAAATAAACGAAAACGAATCACACGTTTATTTATCGAAAGTCGAATATAATATATTATAAGTAAAATTAATTTATTAAAAATATAATAAAAATAAACGAAAACGAATCACAGTCGCGAGAATACGAAATTCATATCAATTGAAATAGCTCAGCTTTCATATGTATATATAGATATATAGATAGAGATATACAGATATATAAATATAGATATAGATACGCTATTTGGTTTAATTTCGTATTTCACAATGACGCCACATTGATAAGCTCCAGGAGCTATTGGCTCCATGTTGCTTGACTCGCTAACAACCTTTGCTTGGAAGGTCCATTGAAAAGAAAAAGAGCGATACCAAAATGTATTACTAAAATATGAACATGACCAAGTTATAAAATTTCCGCTACAAGAAAGGTACATGTGATTAGTAAAATAAAATAGAAATTCTAATAGTGAATAAAGGAAAATAGATGGTCCCACCACAAGAATTGAATTTGGAACCTCTTAATTACCAAGTGAGGGCTTGCGCAATTACGCTACACCTTATTTATTCAAATTATTGAAAATTCTACTAGACTTATAAATAATCTGAGCTTATATCCAACTCAAAAATTTTAGATTATTAGCTAAGTGGTGGTATCAAACTCTCTAATAAAATCATTGATTTCTTCTTCTTATTATTCTTTTAAGTGAGATCCCTATTATCCTGATCACAAATTACAATAATTCCATTTATTTGCAAGATGGAAATATGACTTTTACAATTATTTTGGAGTAACCAACATGGGTTGATTTTAGCCCGACATGCAACCTCTTGAATTAAAGAGTTGTTTTCACACCTCTTCCCTTTAAATAAGGTCTCAGGATCAAGTTTTGTGAATGGAGAAATCTACTATCGGAAGAGTATTACCCTCTAGTAAACTGAGGATACCCAGACCTAGATTAATGTGATCCATTGAGCTTTTGGATACCAAATGGTGCAAACCGCGAAAACAAAGGAGTATGTAGAATGGAAGAAAAATGAAAAGGGAGTAACTAGGCTTGCATTTGGTTTTCAATTTGAATAAGTGATTCAACTCAATTTGATTTTATGAAATTATTGCAAATATTGACAAATATGTTAATGTGAGAATATATATATATGTATGTATATATAGTTGTGAAAGTATATGAGAAATTTATTATTAAAAAATTAATTATAAAAAAGTAAATAGAAATTTTATTATTAAAAAATTAATTTAGAAAAATAATTAGGAAAAAATATGAGTGAGAAATTGTTATTAAATGGTAGAAAAAGACGAAACAATAATGATTGTATTGTTGAATGTGGGGAATAATAGAATTGAGTTAAGTTGAGTAAAATTATTATTTGAAAAAAAATTACGGGAAAAACTTAAAGGATGCAAAAGGGAAAAAAACTTATTAGAAAATTTTTGAAATAAAAAATTTGGAAAAAGCTAAAAAAGGAAAAGTTTAATTTATGAGGAGTTATTAGATATCACATATTACACTCTTAAATTGCTCACTATCGTTACAGGTAACTTCTACAATGGAACATATCAAATTACGCTCATTGGTAAAATTCTATTTTTTTTTTATCTTTTAATATTAAAGACAATGTTTTAGCTTATAGATGTTTCAATAGAGTCACAAATTCATCGGGTCACTATAAAGTACAATAATGTGTTCCCTCATTCATCTAAATAAATTACCTTCATGTTAGCGTATTAAGACTCATCCTCGTCAATCAAAATCTTGGATCCATTCCTGTTTCTCACTAGATTCTCTAGTCCAAATGATTGTTCGATCATGCAATCAATGTAAATGAGAATCAACGGATATCCCTAAAAACTACTCTTTGTAGTCTTCTGACAGATTAGATATTGAATCTGACGGGAACAATGATGAGGCCCGGAATCAATTCCTTTTTTACTATACGAATTAATCAAAAGCGCGACACCATTATGAAAGCCGCAAATGATGATTACATTTCACCAATTAGAAAATGACCTTTCCCCGCCTTTTTCAGCTACTTGCAGTTTCGGCAGTTTATTTATGGAGAATGGGGAAAAAAAAGTTTCTCTTTTTTCTTTTTTAATTAAAATTTGTAAATGAGATCCATGCGCATAAAACGAAAATTGATAAGATAAAAGAAAAATCACTTTTAGTTCTTCAAGTTCAATTTACATTTTTATCCTCAACATTACATTGTTTGCTCATAATATAGTCTAGGATCCATTTTTCCATCAAAAAGGCTGACATCGCATTTTCCTTAAAAGGAGTTAATTTTCAGAAAATCACAAAGAACAAAATTTAAGAAAAAGGGAAATTAGAGAATGGAACGGCATACTGCACAAAAGAGAGAGAGAATGGAAGAGGGAGAAGGGAAGGAGTGGTGGTCCTGGTGGGTTAGGTGTGGCCCCCACCCCTTTCGAAATTGAGATAAGGGTTTTTTTCAGCTTTTTTCAATCATTTTATTTTAAAGAAAATGGCACGTTAGCTTTGTTGATGAAGATTCGACATGACTTAATGAAAAAGCAGTGCAATATTGAGGAAAAGATTTAATTAAAAAAATTAGGACAAAATTGAAAAAACAAGGAAAAAAAAGAGACTTGAGAAATAAAATTCATTGTTTTTCAAGTTCGTAAATGAAGAAAATTAATATTTGGAGAATTTTATCTTTTACTAGGTCGACTCGGTTCGAAGTGATTTAGTTGGGACTTATTGAGCTTCCAGATATCAGAGTACATAAAAAAAGTTATTGCTTTAAGATGTTCTTAATATTCTAATATATTGAAAATTTAAAATCTTAATATATCTAATTAAAAAGATTTTGATATATAGTTGAAATTATGCTGAAGATTATCATATATAGTTGATCTGATAGGTTGGGTATGATATGCTGGCCCAAGAAAATTAAATAAATGCTTGAGGGTCAACCCAAGAAAAAAAAATTCAGGAGAGTTTGCTTGGGAAGATTTGTGAAGAACGGCAGTTCTTACATCCAGTCACGGAGATTTCCACGAGAATCTAAATGCTATTTTAATTTTCAAAATAGTCTCCAAACTTTTCACTTTCTCAATCACACCCTTGACAAAGAAAGAACTCTCTCCTGGGCTCTAATACGAAAATGAAAATGCAGAATTAAGATTACCTTATGATGAGACTTAGACCTATCTCACATAAACCAACGTGTCGATCATTACTGCAAATAATTCACAAAATCGTATTTCATTTTCAAACTCTTCTCTATCAATTCAGTCTTGAGCATTACCTTGAGTAAATTGTTCCAATTCATGTGCAAGAACGCTTTTCATTGCCAAGACCTTATTTTTTAATTCAATTACGCTTTTTAAGTCACTAAAATGAAACTCATTTATTGAATCTATCACTTTTTCAACAACAGAACTCATCAGAGAGAGATATACTCAAGATTCAGAAATTACTCAATGAAGTGAGGGTTTCGTAGAGACCGTGTTCTTTTTTTCCTTTCTTGCCTTACTTTGCTGACCTTCTCGAACTCATTTGAGTAGAAGGATACAAATTCGAGATTGGATTTGCCTTTGAGGAAGAATTCCTCAAATTCACTCTGTCTTAGAGTCAACTCCTTTAAATTCAAAGAGATGATCTATCTTTTCAGATAGCTTAAGTACCTTCGCATTTAAAGAAATTAATTGATCCGATATAGAATTAAGTAACCTATAACCTTATAACAGGATCCTTGCCTTCTCCGTGGTCTAAATATAGACAATCAAGATTAGGACAACATTCTGACATAACTTGTCGGAATTCTCACTTCGGGATTTTCAAATTATCGTGCCCAAGAACTAGGTCTTTCAAGTTTCTTGTATTGACTTTGATCGAGAGATCGCTGAAGGCAATATTGTCCCCAAGGAGCGATGCTCCTTATGTCTAGACCTTATCTATATACTCCCGTCATTTGGTCTCGGCTTCAGACTATTTAGCATAGATGAGATCACTCTGTGCTAGAAGATCACATAGATCTTCCCTGAGACTTTCACTAAGAAAATTTCCCTTCAACCAATTTTGGCTAGAAGACATAAACGATGAAATTGTTTATTAACATATACCTTGGTTTGAAGCTTCAGGGTCCACTAAGCTTTCGCTTCTGCTGCAAGCCCATCACCGGCGTCAGAGACTTTTCTGTGCTACCATTGCTTCCCTCACTCAAGATGGCATATAGGAGAAGAGAGAATTTTAGAAGCACATTGATGTTATTACCACACTCTTACTCGTGCTCTGTCGGACTAGGAAGAGAGAACATCCATTCATACATGGCCGATGCCCATAGCACTGTTAGCCAACTCATCTTCAATTATAACGACACGACACATCGAACAACACACTGATTACAAAGTGACAAAGGAATAGTACACACATATACAATACTCGAATGCAATAGAACATTTGATGCTCATCTACTTGTTAAACACCACACACTTAGCATTATTGCCCAACATTACTTTAGTACTGCTATCTCCACTATTAGCGAATATATTCCCTTCGTGTTGCACGTTTGTGGTGACGTCATGGTTGATGTTTAGTCAAGCCATCAAGGCTTGGGCCTTAGGGTCTTTCGGCCCCGGATCCTATTGAAGTGCTTATCTCGGACCACTGCAATCTATTTCCAAAGCTTGAAGGTCTTGGGCTTGATCTTTAATTCAAGGCTTCTATCGTAGAATTGTAGAAGCAGATCTTCCACCTTGTCCTAGTAGGTTTTGGCCAGGCCCTCTTCCATGTAAGTGACAAATTTGATTGGGATTGAGGCCATGACGGGTCCATCATAGAAGACGAAGTACTTTCGTTGTTTGGATATCATATATTCTAAGACAACCTCTAGATACTCTAGTCGCATCGCCTTCTGCTTGAGCTTGTGGACTTGATAGGTATTCCAACAAGTCTCTTTCGTGACTTCTGAATATGGATGGAGCTATCGTGGGAATAAGTTTACAGCCTCCATAGGATTAACATCCCAATACCGATAGGAGTTATAGATTTGTTCTTCGACTTCTTCTTTATTGGTGTTGCTGATCATAGCCCTCACATACCTTGGGAAGTACCCCAAGCAATATAGCGTACTCTGAATTGGAGTAGGTAGCTGGTTACAGAGCTCGTAGTCCGATCTATCGATCTCTACTATGTCCGCCAAGCCTTTTTCTACGAAGAGGATGCCTTATTTCATCGAGAGATTACCAAACCTTGACCTCTGCCATTCCCTTACTTTTTCCCATGCAATGACTAGTTCTCAGAAGAAGGTTTCAAGAATTTGTGAATCCACGGGCTCGACTTCTTTTTCATGGTCCAGCCATTGAATTTCCAAGGGAATAAGACATTTAATGTCTTTCAGGATGCATTGCTTTGGAGAGTACTTATCGAGCAACCCTTTATCATCTATCACGTAGATATGAAGGCTCTGTTCCAGCAGTCTGAGCCTACAAAAAAACTTCATCCTTGAAATATTCAATTTGTTTGTAATTTTTTTTAATTATCCCTCCTCTTAATTCAAAAATACATTAAGGTTGATTCTTTAGAAATTCCAAATTTCTTAAGATCAGTATTAGAGTCAAAATAATATCCTTGATAATCTCTTGGAAGTTTGTCTTCTTCATGGCCTTTGCCTTCAACCCTTTTGGGTTCCTCATAGCTTTTGCCATAAACCATTACTGATTTCTCAGGACTTTTGCCCTCAGATCCACATCCTGTAAGAATTGTGGGTTCATTCATGTAGAAACTAGGAGGAGCGAAATATTGACATTGTAGTCAAACTTTCCATATGGCTCTCCCAACAAATTCTAATTTTCCTTAGTCTTAGGGATCATAGCATGAGCCATCAGCTCATTGAGGAGATTGAACTCCTCCTCAGAAGTTTCTTCCTCAATCTCTTCTTTCGAGGGATTAACGTGATGACTAGTTGTCTGGTCATCATTGTTCTTGATGACACTGGCTCAGGTCTCTAGTTCGTGTCCATCTTTATGAGGACACTAAGGATTTTCTCCTTTTGAAGGTTTAGGAGTTGGAATTTCATTGGCTATGTCCTTCCTAGCCTTTTTGGCTTCCTTGTTTCGAATAGCCTTCTAGTTTTTTCCTTCTTGGTTCCTCCTCTTTTTGCAATATGTTGCGTAATGTCATAGCTTGAGTCATTTTCAGCACATTACTCTAGAGGCCCCATATGGGGACCAGGACTCCTAGAGAATTCGATTCTTCTCTTCTTATCAGGACATTCTTAGTGGGAGTGTCCCACTTTCTTGCATTCCTAGTGTCGCACGGGGTGGTTTTTAGGCCTCCGTCGCCGACTCAGATTTTGTGTTATTTCGCGTGGCCTGGGATACAATCGGGATTTGAGTCGCCACTATACTGTTTATTTAACCGGTGAGCCACCTAAGTAGCTTATGGGGTCAAGATACTAACTGCCAAAAGATTTAAGTTTAACTCGGTCTTCTAACTAGAGAAATGAATACGGGGGCTTTGTTACCAGGTTAGGGCCCGCAAGTCAATAACTCGCCTTTTCAGTACCATCTTGGATTTCTAATAGTTCTAACACTTTTTATTTATTTATTAAAGTCGAGTTGATTAATTCTATGGTCATGGTCCTTATTCGGATATACAAAGGAAATAAAGAATAAATTACAGACTCCGCCTGATGCACGTGCTTATATACAATTATACAATTATACAATCCGACTCTAAAAATGGGTCATACATTCATACCAACATACATCACGGGCCATACATGCAGGCTAATCATCCATGAAGTGGGCCGAGTCGGCCTAAAAGTGGGCCCAAGGCTCGAAAAGTGGAAAATGGGCCTATGGCCCTTAGCCTAGAAAATTTAAGTTTATTTCCTGTCTCTATAGGTTTTATTAACCGATTTTTTCGATTTTTATTAACATGACCATATTTACGTGAATTAGCCAATTAATCCCAAAAAATCTACAAAAAATTATCCTAATTACCTCAAGATCAATTTAACCTTCGATTTTGCTCCTAAGACTCCATAGCGGCTTAATTACCCTTAATCCCCATGATTACTTGTCAATATAAATGATTAACTTTTTTTTTTCAATTTACACTAAAAGACTGAATTATTAATCCAATTAAGTCAAGTGATTGACTTTAATCCGGTTTAAAGGATCCCGGGTCTTAATGACTGAACCTCAAGGCCACGAAGACCTTCCTAGGTCCTCAGACTCCTAATTAAATTATTAATTAACCCAAACCCATGAATTAGGCCAAGTATACGTAATAATTACAAATTAACATATGATTTTCACGGTTTAGCTGATTTTGACTCGATTAAACACATACAAATTTGGCCACCATTCACAAAGATGGTTATCTACTTTAATCAAGCCTAAGGACACCCAATTAGACTTGATTAGATTCTGATTCCTAAGGCCGAAACACTAATTAAGTCCATTTCACCTAGATTAGTTTAATTACTCCTAATTAGACTCTAGTTAAGCGAAATCGGACCCAACCGGACACTAACCACTCGGCCCTCACCATCATTCATACAATCAAGAGCTCCATACATCGATTGAACCAAAAATTAAATGAATTGACCACAATTAGGCCTTATTACACAAAAAAAATGAATAATAAACACAATTAGCACCTAATCAAGCCTAATTGACTCCTAAATCAATCAATTAGATCTCGGATCAATTCAGCAAAAAATTTCCAGCATGCTTAAGAGGTCAATTTTGTGCTACTAAAGGCTAATTGGACTTAATTAAACTTAATTCCCCACCATAGGAAGTTAATTACTCCTAAGTAGGCCTAATCAAGCAACAAATCATCGAAATGACTAATCTAAGCATAAGTTACAGAAACTTACGGAACGTTTTCATGCTAATTTTACCTAATTAAGCTAATTCGAGTCTAATTATTGATAGCCATGTTCGGGGTTAATCCGATTACACACGATTTAAGCCTAATTAGACTCAATTGACCCCAAATTAAACTAAATCACCACACAACCGGAATGCTATCATGAGTAATTAAGCATGATTTAACCCGATTAGAACCTAATTAGCACACACACAAGCTAATTACAACTAATTACACCTAATTATATACAAATTAACTCAATTAACACCAAATCGAGTCCAATTAAAATGTAATTACTCTTTTCCTGAAGACAATCAAAATTAATTAGTCGAGTTTGATCCTAGTTAAGCATGATACTATCTAATTAATCCTAATTAGGCTCTAAATCACACAAACTATCAACCTATTAGTCTAATCTACACATAAACCGGCTTAGGGCCTCAATTTCCCTTAGTTCTTAGGAGTTTTCAAATCTCCGAGCTCAGATTTAATGAAATCGGGGCGTAAACTCTCGACAGACTAGAGTTTATGGATTTCAGGTCAGTAATTTGGCAGACTCTCGACATATGAGAATGACCAAAGGTTGTTAATTCTGGAAATGACCTCTCTATTTATAGGGAAAGGGGAGTCGATGTTCATTTTGTAAAATCCAACAGTTCATGGACAAAATGCCATTCTATTTTGAAAATTTGAGAGCTCCAAACAGGTCCAGCTGTCCAAACCTATCCGTTTGGAAGTTGACCCGCGGTTGTAGTTACTAGCCACATCGTGCGGTTACTAATCTTGCTTCCATGGAAGGACGCGGGAGAAAACCGCTCCCATGTCCTTAAATTCCACCTTGGCGGGAGCTCACTTGAACCAGTTAAACTGAACTGGTCAAATAGGGCAAAAATAACATATCTGCATTTAAACTTGTAAAATAAAATGACATTTTCACCCTTTTCAGGATTTTAAAGCACATTTAAGCGGAGAAAAATTATCGAAAAATATCATCGGCTTTAGAAAACATTTTTTAACTAGAAACCACCCCCACATGAATATTTTCACTACGTGAGAATATCGATTTCTCCATCTCGAACCTTTATTCTGTTGAATAAAATACATGAACCAAAGGATTTTAATCGGAAAAAATTTATCATGCTTTTTTACATTAAAAATATGAGCAATTGGGTTTAAAACATGGTCTCCGGAGAGTGAGCGTCATATTTCGAAATCCATTTTACATGCATTTTCTCGGAGAGAGAAATATTGCCAATTAACTTGTACAATTTTGAAAATGGGCACGGATAATCTAAATTAAGTACTTAGCACTTGAGGACTTATCTGTTCATTCTTGATAGTTCGTCTTCTTACGGGCGATCCTCGGGTGCTTCGTCGGTTCTCTGATTTGATGTGCTCCCCGAATGATGATCCTAGCCTTGGCCAAAACGAGATACTTACACCCAGCACGCACTTTTCCTCGGTTTGGTCCGGGGATCCATTTGCAAGACAAGATAACTCACGCGAGAGAGAATCAACTATTATATTTTTCTCGGAAAGAATATATTCAATGTCAAACTTGTAATAGCTAAACCATTCATACAATCTTAAAAGCCTAGTTTGTCTAGCTTCTTTTAGATTAAGGTTCATAAATATCTTAAAATATAACAAGTCAGTTATTACCTCGAACTTTTTTGGGGTATGAGAGATTAAGAAAGCTTTTATACCATTTTTCAACGTAAGAACATCATTTTTATGAATGGGATGGTTTAACTCATACCCCTTAAAAGCTCCAAACCAATACTTACAAATAGGTTCGAATTTTCTTCATTTTATTTTTAAAACAGCATGCCAAAACTCGTCTGAAGCATCGATATCCAGGACTAATACATCAGTGTCTGAGGGTAAGAATGAAGGCGCAAGTTCTTCACATTCTCATCATCATCTTCCCAAAACCAACTTACTTTACTAGACAATCTAGTTAGATGTTTGGAAAGATGTTTTACGAACTTCCTAGCATAGTTAGCAATTCCACAAAATGTTTAGATCTGCTTCCTATCCTAAAGTAAGTCAGGAAAGTTTACAATACTTTCAGCGATATGAGTTTGTAGACAGATCTTTTTTTCTCTACTTCCATACCAAGAAAGTTTACCCTTTCCTTGAACCATTCTATCTTTCTTTCACATAGAATCATGCCCTCATTTTTTAAGACATCAGTAACTTGTTCTGAGTGACTCATGTGCTCTTCTTCACTGTGGCTGAAGACTAGCACATCATCTATGTAGACTGTGCAAAACTTCTTGAGATGGTTGAAAGCGTCATTCGTCTTGCGCTTGAAAATACCAAGGGCATTCTTTAATCCGAACGACATACAGTCCATTCATACATTCCTTGCGGTGCGTTGAACGCCGTTAATGGGATAGACTCTTCTTTCATCTTAACTTGCCAATATCCACTTTTCGAATCTAATTTAGAAAAAAATGGAAGGTTGTTTGAAACTTATCTCGTCAATGAGATCTCTAGTGGCAGGAATGTTACCACCACCGTCGTTGGTTGCTTTGTTAAGCTAAGCTAGTCTATAACCATCCGAGTTTTTCCTTGACTTGCTATGCGTGGGTTATCACGATAAAGGCTGGACTGGATTGACGACTGAAACCGTCTCTCATCAAGCCTTTTGAGAGCAATTCAGGATATTTGTTGATCTAATGATGGTATCGGGATATTTTAACTCGAGTTTGGCCTAGATGTTGTTCAGACTCTATAAATCCAGTGGGTCCTCAGTAAAGTTAGCAGCCAACTTTATTAGAAACTTATTCCACCTAGTTCATTTTAAGTTGACACTGCTTATGATAGAAATGGGTCTTTTTATCACTTCTAGCTTGGTCAGATCTTCATACCATAAGTAATCATTTTGAGATTTTTCAAGCAAAATTTCATCTCCAAATAAGTGGTCTTCCCATACTTCACCATGCTAAGCTCGCACTCTAAAAGCACGTTCACATGGGGAACCGCCATAAAATTAAGAAACCTTTACCGGATAAAATCCAAATTTGAGTCTTAATCGGGGGTTTTCTACAGTTTGTATACTGGCACTTGCAATTTTGACATAGGTGTTGCGCTGCTCAAAAGGAAGAGTTTCTCTTTGTTCTTTGAGAAACACATTGCTAAGAATTAGATCAGCATCTATTTAGGGAATGCTAGACCATATCTTCCTGGATCGTATTCAATCTGGGAACAACAACCCTTGTTCAAGTAGGGGAGCTTTTTGGCGGCTTCTTACACTTTTAATTCTATGCATGCCTTGTGCATAGAATATTTGACCGCTTGGATTCTTCCCCCACGTCCATCTATTATCTTATCCTCACCGAGGAGTAGTAATAAAACTGAATTTCATAGGCAAAGTTGTCAAACCAACACATATCACGTATCTCTAACTACAATAATAGTGAATATTAAATCTAATTCAGGGTTCACGAATTATCACATGCACAAAATAACTAAAAAGGACTTAAATGCAACAGACTCAGAACTTTCAGGGATTAATCTGAAAATTTTCGGGAATTGTTATACAAAGCTAAAATCTCAGCCCCGGAACCTAAGAATTTCCCTTGTGAAGAAATATTCTCTAATTTTTTTTGGTGAAAATAAATATTTATTTTTCGGTTATAACGGAAGTCTATTGGTCTAATACAATGAATTAGAAATCTTAATAGTTAAAAGAGACAGTGATAGTCCCACTGAGCATCAAACATCAAATCTCTTGATTACTATATGAGAGCATAGGTCAATATATTACATTCTCTTTGATAAAAAAAATATTTATTTGGTAAAAAGGAAAATTGTTAAAGAAATTACAGGTGATCTCAATACATACATATAAAGAGAAACGAGCACTGGAATTAATATGGCCCCACCCTTGACTTGAGAGCCATCGCCTTTTATATCTCTAAACTACCAAATTCTATCTATTTGATGTCACTATGAAATGGTCTCTTCCCCTTTATCCCACAATATAGACCTGAAAGAGAGAAACTAAGAAATTTTTCTGAAGTGGATGAGAAAATTTATTACATGATTAATCCTTAAAAATAATAAGAGGCGGAATAATCAAGATGAGATTATTTCATTACACAAATTAATTAATCCGTGGCCATCATACATATGCTAATATGTCTGTCTAATTGATTTATTCGTATATGTTAGAATTAGAAAATATCAATGTGGACGAAATGGGATTACCTAGGAGTTTCTCCAAATAATAAGATTCTGCTTCAAACTTACGAATGTAACCAAATGAATTAAAATAACGTATGCCTTCTCATCCATTACGTAATAATTAAACATTACTCTATGTAGATTAAAGTTGAATATAATATACCGATTAAAGATTGACCCCAAAACCCTCCAATAGGAAAATAAAAAATTAATTATAAATAAAAGTGCGTAAGGGATATATAAGAGTAATCTGGGTGCCAGAGGGTGTTGTTCTATGGGTTTTGAATACCTAGAAAGTACCTTCCCCAAGTAATCCTAACTGCTGATTAACCAAAAGCATAATCACCAACAGGGAATTGCTATTCCAAATTAATTAGTGCAAACCAAACTTTTGAATTGGAATTCTAAGGAATATAGATTATTATTATGTTCTCCTAATAAATAATATAAAATTTATTATTTCAAGAATTTTATTCAAAATGATAAAAGCTGTAATTTACACAATATCTAACGATTATTTTAGGAGGAATATTAGATTTTTCAAAAGGATTTTAGCATTTTTGATATATCTAGCAGGGCTAATGTTTGTAAAATATGTACATATGACTATAATTCTCATTAGTGCATGCATATGCACTAACAATTGATCTTACACAAGTTTGTCTTTGAAAACGTAGTAATAGTGGATCTTGCAAAGTGAGAATTTTAGAGCACCCAATTGTACATCTGACTTTTTATTCTCAATCACATGTTTGCAAAGTGAGAATTTTAGAGTACCCTACTTTCTTTGAAAAAGTCGTAATGATAATGACTGTTAAGTCTCAATTACAAGTTTGTCTTGGAAAACGTATAGTACCCAATTTTAACAATTGAGCTTATATAGTAATAGTGGATATTGCTTGCATTTTAGACTTGTTACATTTTATCTTCTAGTGATCTTCTCCGATAAGTTTTCTGGTTCCAAAGCAATGATAAAATGATATCTTTTGTTCGGCCAAGAACGGGTCACACTTTTTCAGGTTAAACAGTGCATCGACTAGGTTATGATTTCAAATTTTGCTTTAGCGCTTTGGATGGTCCTCGCTTTTTGCCATCGCAAAACCTTATGACATATACACACAGATATATATACATTTATGATGTTCCTTTAATCCGGATAATGACACCAAGGTCCCACATAACTGTGAGCTCGTGGCAAAGTAAGGCACCTTTTCTTACCTTTTGCATTTTTAGCTCAAAAGAATATAAGAATTCGTTGGAATCCTAAACCATGTATGGAGATCGATATGAGTGAGGGCAATGTGAAAGATTAGATTGAACGAGAACGAGAGTGTACAACATAGGCATGGTTGGTTTGTTCGTCACAGGTCAAAACTATAGGAGTAGAGAGATGATTATACCATGAACAAGTTATTTATAGACGATATTATATAAATAATAACTAACTTATTAAAAAATAAACTTTCTTAGAGCAACCAATGTCATATGTGTCCAGTCTAGCCCAAAGTAGTGATCAACCTAGGTGTTACAAAATAAAGATCCCAGTCATTTATGTTATTTAACCATGTTGAGGTAGAGAAACAAATCATATATTGCATAATGTCGAATAATCCAGCTTTATGATGTTCCTTTGGTCAGGATAATAACACCTATCAAACTTGTTTAACCTAAGTTATGGTTAAGCAAGAGTACGACAAAATGCATGGCCAAATTAACAGCCACTTAGTTTATATCCAGGACAAAAAAAAGTTTATAAACTTTAATGAACCTTAATTGTAAAATATCACTAATCACTAATATATATTAATATTCAAAGGGATCACAGGTGTCAGGTATTACTTTAAAAGGGTTCCTATCCTGTACCCTACGAGGTAAGCTAGCCAACCATTCATTACCATTTCTGGTCAAGATATTATCTAATGAACAGTCCAAAAATTTTCAATATATACCCCTTTCTTCAATCTTGAAAACAAAATAAATAAATTCCCTTACTAAATATATTAGCTACCACTATGGAGATATATGGAGAAAAAATCGACACCATAAAAATCATACAATCGCTAACCCTTATGTAATTCATGAATAGTATCCGAAATATAAACAGGTTATACAATATGAGATTTCGTTGGCCAAATATATTTTCTTAGTACTAAATCAATATTCCTCGAGATGATCTAAAGACGACGCAACAACATGCGATAAAATCCTCATCAATTTTGCTTGCGCAAAATCCAAATAATGATATAAGACTCTAATTTGGCATAACGGTTATGATAGGGATGTCCAAATACATATTTTTCTAATAAAATTGTCGCCTGAAATTTCATTCATATTTATAATTTTTCAATAATGTGTGTGACTTTCTTTTATTTTTATTTTTTTTCCAATTACGGGATAGGCCCATAGATCTGATACAATAAAATATAGATCATAATCCTAATAGATAATAAATAGACATTAGTAGTCCAAATATAAGAATCGAACTCGTAATCTCTTGGTTAACAGATGAAAGCAGACGCCATCACGCTATGCTTTTTTTTTTTTTTTTCTGTGCGCGACTTTCTTAGAAGAGCGAATTTCAGCAAATGTAGCCATGTTAATGAATAAGATTCAGTAATTTAATTAACCATGTTGAGTGATAAATCATTTATAAGTATTGGCTTTCCAGCTTTTTTTAGCATCGGACAGAACCAGGAATCAATTTGGTTCCAATAAAAATAGTTTTCCGTACTGGAAAGAAAACTGTCGCACATGCATCAAACATATTTAACCATAGGATTGGTTAAGCAATTAGAGTACGACCAAATTCATGCACCAAACAGCTAGTTATTGGTACATAAATTTGAACCCCGTAAGGGAAAAGTACGTTTATCTTTAGTACTACAAGTTGTGCTTAATTTTTTATTATGTCTTTATATATATATATATATACAACCACTTTTAATTCTCGATCATTTGCAATTTTATTTATTTCCATGATATATACTTTGTTTTTCAATTCTTGTCCTCAATCTTTCGCGTATTTGCTATTTTGGTCCAAATCCCGCATTTTTCATTTATAGTTGCTGACATGAAAATTTTTAAGAAAAATGATCTTTTAAAATTTTAAAATCAAAATACAATAAATATAATTGTTTAAGAAAAAATAAACGGGAGAGAGGGGGCCGGGGTAAGAACCAGAAATGTTATTTTTCTTCCTTTTCATTTTCTCTTGGTGAGATTTTTTTTTTTTCAAGTTACCATAGAGAAATATGAAGTTCCATTAGTGAAGATCGCTTAAACTCTTGATTATAGGTCAAGGGAGATTGCCAATGCATGTGATCTTTTCTATGTTTTTCTCGGTTTTCGATCTAGAGAAACGCAATGTTGCTTGCCATCCAACAGTTTCTGTTGTTCTAGTATTTATTTATTTACTCATTGAAAGAAAGACCAGAGTAGAGATCGTCGGGTTTTATACTAACATGATTTACCGTTGAGGGAGGCGACCAAACCGGAAGGGATGACCCCTGCATAGATGAAGCGAAATGGCGGTAAACACAAGGTCAAACGCTCCATCAATGTCAAAACGGGGCCCCCATACCAACAAAAATGAATTACTGAACAGTGACACTAAGAGAACATAAGAGAACCATTGGCATTGGGACGTGACCAAATTAGTTAGCTTCAAATGTTTCGAAACTTTTTTTATCTTAAATAAGGTTTTGACCTTGAATTTTGTTAATAGAGAAATTTGTGACTGAAAGAGTTATATCTTAGTAGGCTAATTTGGCTCAAACTTGAATTAGTAGGAGTCTGTGGGGCTTTCGAATACTAAAAAGTGCAAATGGTAAAATAAGAATGGTCGGGATGTCCACTCAAAGGCAAAATAAACTTTTAGTGGGCCAACTTTTACCTATAGTTAGATTATATTTCTTTTAGATAAGTAGTTACACTACATTTGAATAACCCTCACCTCCATAATCTTTCATAATGCGCAATTCAAACAATTCGTTAAGGTTTAAATATTCATCGAAAAATATTTCATGACAAGACCAAACCAACACTTGAAGGGAGATTAGTGACTGTGGATATTTCGTACTCTACCTTGAAAAAACAAAGAAAAAGGATAATAGTAAATAGAGGCAAAGAAAAAGGATAATAGTAAATAGAGATATATGCTCTATATTAACGCCTTCTCCTCCATGAGAGAGAGAGAGAGAGAGCGAGTTATAAGCAACAGATTGCATTTGCAAAGTCTCATCTCACCATCACCATTATCATATCATATCTCTATATATCTCTCTATTTCTCTCTGTTATCTCCTGCTTTAATCATTAATTTGATTGGACAGAGGAAGAGAAGAGAAGGGAAGAGAGAGAAGAGAGGCAGATCACTTTACTCACACTATATATATATATATCCAACTGAGGGGGCGTGTGTTGTACTGATCATGAAAAGGAGAAGAGAGATGGAGAAAGCAAGAACTGAGATAAGATCCGCCATTGAAGAGCTCTCCCTGATGGTCAAACTGAACCCTGCCATGGTCAAGCCCAATGATTGCTCTGTCATCCAAGACCATCATGATGATCAACAACATGATCGAGAACAACATCAACATCATGGCCAATCCCATCAAGCTATCCCCACAAGGCCTTTCCTTTCTCTTTGCACCTTGGTTGTTCAAGTTCTTGGTAACTAACTCAATACTTCTTCTTTGTGTTCATGTTCTATTAGAATGAATATATTCTCTATGATCGGTTATTACCTTACTTGGTAATAACCGCGTCCACTCACCCATGTTGAGGATGCAAGGTCAGGATGATTCATGTCGTCTTAGAATTTTCCTACCTTACTTGGTGTGGTTTCATGCAGATAAGATAGGCCCGACAATGGCTGTTCTCAGACAAGACATTCATCAGAACATTCAGGTGATCACCATTTTTATTTTATTAAGAGCCGTGCTGCTCACTCTGATTCGGCGCAGCCGAATCACTCGATGTGGGTATTTTTGTAATTACATCAAGAAAGGGCATGTTCGATCGCGTAAGAGCGGATTGGAGGTTTTTCTCGTGAAACTTTTCGCTTATTTTATTAATAAACCAAAAAAGAAAGGTGATACAGACATTTTTTTTTTGTTTCATTACTAGGTTCGAAATTTAAAGGGGATTAAGAAAATGTGTCTTTATATAATTGAATGAACAAAGGCACCGGAAAATGTGAAGTTAGTCGTTCCAAAAAGAGTTCCTACGGAAGTGTTCTCTCATCTTTTGTCTGTTTCTCTTGTTTTATTCTAACCACATGAACATTCTCCCACAATTTTGTTTTTCTGGATAGCACCATGCGTGTCCTGAGTTCATTGGTGAAGATCAATCTTATTTGGATATCACAGTTTAATCCTGAGGACAAGATACGTTTTTCAAACCTTATATTGTAAATGACTTCTGTCAACTGAGCTCAATTTACGATTAACCCTCCTCCCCACGTTTTTATTTTTTTTTCTCCACAATCAAGATAGAGGAGACGTGCAACTCCAAGCTATCCTTAACGACGGAAACACCCTCGATTATTCCCCATATACTTAAATTGATTATTATAATATAGATATAAAAACTCGCAATTTATCAAATATTAAAAAATTCCTGGTTGTGCCAATTGCAAAGCATGGTTCACAAAGCTTAAGACAAGCCCATAATTTTTTAAGATCTAATGTTTTTGGCCATATATGCTTGTCCCAGCCTCAATCAGTGTAGAGGGTGTTTTCGTCCGACCAGAGATTCATCTGTCCTCTTTCACGCCTACTAGAATTAGATCCTTTTTCTGCTAATACAATATCTTATCCTGTTTCTCGTCTTTTCTTCTTCATACGTGTGATTGCCACATTGGGTAGTTGATTCACTAATAATTGGTTATTGTCTAATTCTAAATTATTTTAAATTAAAATATATACTTTAATTGTTTTATGATTTTTTTATTATGCATAGAGATTGGAGACGGTCTTTGAATCTGAACCATCAAGATACTCGAGCATAGACGAGATATTAAAAATGGAGGCTCATGAAGGCATTGCAAGGAAGACTACGAGCTGTAGCAGAGCGTTTGTCTGGCTGACCAGGTCAAAAAAAATATCTCTAATATTTATAATTATGTGGTTATGGACGTGTCATTTGTCGAGTTCATCGTCAAAACCAACCAATCATATGTTAGTCATAAGATACTATATCATTTTGAAATACGAGGTCATAATCAAGCACTGCTCTTTCTTATTATTTTCTTTTTACTTATGGAATGAATCTGTTTTCGGCGCAGATCGATGGAATTTACTGTGGCTTTGTTACAGAGACTGGCAATGGATCCAGGGCTGAGCATGGAGCAGGCAGTGGAAGACGCGTATGCCGTCACCTTGAAGCCATGGCATGGCTGGATTTCTTCGGCCGCCTTCAGAGTAAATAATTAATATTAATTGCAAATAATTATTTCTCTTTTATTTATCATTATGAATAGTTGAATACACAAATCTGTGAAATTAAAAGAGATCTAATTGCTGCAACTCACCTTGGAGCCAATCGACAAAAGCCATCCGTGAAATCTTTCAAATCGGTTAGGAAATTGTTCGAAATTTCTTTTATTGGTTCTAGACTAGGGGTTGTACGATTCCAAAACACGGTATCCCATGTTCCGGTTTATTTATTCTAGTTTTGGTGTACATCTATCTAGCCTGCTTCATGATATACAATGTTCCATGCACCTTTAACCACAGATGGAAGGCAGAGCGAATCGAACTAATATTTGCTCTATCTTGATCCCTTGTTTATTAATACCATTTTATATTGCAGTTAGCTAATAGCATAATACGATGTTTGCAGGTGGCTACGAAATTGGTGCCGGATAACAAAACCTTCATAGACCTCCTCGCGGCGAAAGACCAAAGCCGGGAGAGTCTTGTGGAGGAAATGCAGACATTCATTTCATTACTTGCACCTTTCCTGGAAGAGATCCACTCTGCTTTGGTAACTAGAGCTCCATCAGCACAATTCATTACCTACTAATTAATAAAAAGTTCCCTTCATCTATGGGTACTTGCATCAATTTATCATGCTCGTCTAATCGATTATTTGATTGGCTCTTGGCTTGTGCAGAAACTATACAGCTTGGAGAGGATAAAATCGACTTAAGAAAGTCACATAAATATCCAAAATGTAATAGAGCTCAGTTTAATATAGCTTTTGGTTTCTCTGTTTCATCCGTCGCTTCTTCTTCTTCTTCTTCTTTGTAAATACTGAACTATAACATAGCCTCTTTATTCAAAATTTAATATGCGGTTTTCCATGTTTTCAAATGGATTCGAACTGCCAACATACTACATGTAAATAACATCCAAGATTGCGTCTCATCAACAGAGAAATATGTGCATGCTCCTCTGCGTATGCTATAACATATTTGGATCAGGTGAGGTTGAAATTTTAGTTTCATCGGTTGCTAGGATTCACAGGATGTTGGGGTTAGGGATGTACTCAACCAAACAATAACGCAGCAATTAATCTTCCTCCCCTACTGGTGTAATCGAGATAGGAACTAATCAAATCAACCAACAAGCAGTAAAGTAAAACAACACCAAGAATTTTACGTGGAAAACCCCAATATGGGGAAAAACCACGGGACCAACTCCGAATCAACGATCCACTATGAAGGTTATACAATGTCTTTCATCAAGGGTAAACCCTTGGATCACCAAACTCAAGAGAAACACTCTCTTGGATCACCCAAATACTAAATTCGTCACCCACACCGGGTGGTTCACAAAATCAGCTGAAACAGCACCTACAGAGCTCGAATAGAAATTCTGACCGTTCAGAAGTTAGCCCCACGTGTTGTGAAGCTGCTGTCAAAATTTCGTCCCAATCGGAGTTCGTTTGATGTCCCGATCGAGGTTTGATCTCCAGCTGCGCGCTGCCCCTGTTGAGCAGAATTCTCCTCTGCTCTTCCTCTGTTCTGCTGTGCTGTTCTGCTGCCCCTTTGCTGCTGCTGTTCTGCCGCTGCGGCTGCTGCTTCTGCTACCTTCTACTATCTTCTGCTGCCGCTTTGCTATATATATATATATGTGCCAGTTTGCTGAAACAAAAACCCTAATAAAATGGGTTCTTGGGCTTATTAAGGCCCGATAAAAGCCTAATACAATTTGAGCCCAACTTCCTCCAAATTGGAGGGAAGCCCAACACAGGAGTCGTCTACGGACTGCAGTTCGTCTACCAATTGAAATATCACTTGCGGTTCAATACTGTGACCAAAAGCTAGTCTTAAAATGCCAGTGAATAGAGACCATGAAAGCATTGTTGTTGAGAGCCACATGTTATCAAAATTATAATGATTTCCAACGCTTCAAAAGTGAGACCTCTAGGTGCGAAAGCAAATGATTCGGTCCCTGATAGAGCTATCTTTGAAAATCTAATAACTTACCGAGAAGTTTCTTCTTCTTTCGATTAATATTCCCAGAAAAATCTCGGTTCCAGTTCTGTTCCTTCGAACGGAAGTTCCCCAGCCTGCGAACAAGGTCAGCATGATTAGACCAGATAGCTCAATTGAAATCCGGGAACGGTTCATATATGTCTGCCAAGAATAGCTAAACAATGAACCGGTTTTTTAGGCAGTTATTGAGTCCTAAAGTTATTGAGTTATGAAGCCTGAAGTACTGTGAATCCGGGTTGAGATCGGCGATCCAACTAGGGTTTATTCGGCCTATTGGTGATGTAATTAGGGTTTATTCCCTTTATAAACAGTAGTTTATATCTCTTGTAACCCTAACTCAAAAATAGTGATATACCTGGCTTGGCGGCGCCCCCAGACGTAGTCAGAATTACTGACGAACTGGGTAATCAATTCCGTGTGTCCCTTTTGCTTTTTCGTTCATATTGTTTTCTACTATTGTACCTCAGTCGCAATAGAAGTCTCGTTTAAGTCAGCAAGATAGGGTGATGATCACTCAGACTACATCCTCGGAAGCAGCCTGACCACAACCTCAAGAAAGGGTGTACTGTTCTCCAATGTGAATTGCAGACTGAGATTGCCGTATCTAAGGAAAGACTCACGTCCCCGAAAAAGATAGAGACTCAATTGGATTGAATGGAGCTCCACTGTGTCTTTCATCTTTAGAGGTAACGTGATATCCCCTGTAACGAGCCACCGTCCGGACTTCGGAACAAAGTAAAGGGCAATGGACCGTAAAATATTCCGAAGTTCTTAGTTAATTCTAGTTCAATTTATACCTAATCATGCTCACTATCGGTGCACGATCCTTTAACCTTAAGCTTGGAGCAAAATAAGGACCCGCTTATCATACCGAATACCATAAGAAATGAATTCTAGATAACAGCAGATCAATCATCCGGGTATGTTCATTGGGTCCTTCTCCAGCTGCTCAATATCACCGCGACACGCAATCAGCGACTGTCTCATGCTAGAATTTCCATGTTCATAAGGGAATGAAAAAAAGATGATTTCGAATTCTAGACTAGTACCT
The DNA here is from genome assembly GCF_007655135.1 of Punica granatum. Classification (NCBI taxonomy): domain Eukaryota; kingdom Viridiplantae; phylum Streptophyta; class Magnoliopsida; order Myrtales; family Lythraceae; genus Punica; species Punica granatum. The sequence goes on along the minus strand of NW_022204045.1, from coordinate 87,939 downwards.
TGGGACCTCAGGAGCCTTTTATCTGATATTATTTCTTTCTTTGTATGCTTCTCAGAGTGGCGTTGTACATGGATTCCTCAATCCCGAAACCTACTCGCACACGACCTTAGTCATGTTGGTTTCATCTCGAACTTTGATGCCTTTTGCTTGTTTGACGGATACCTGTGTACTTTTTCTTTTTCTTTTTTTTGCTCGAAAGTTAATGAATGTTTCATTGATGATAAAAAACGGATATAATGAGAAAATGTCCAAGAGGGTATATTACATAGCTCGAAAAAAATAGCAGGTCCACCTAAATCTCTACAAAGGGAGATACAAGTGACTAAAGCACATCAAGTAATAATATGTACAATTGTAGAGATCATTCCAGATTCCATAATTTGTTCTCAACCTCTTTCGACTAAACTCTATATGGACCCTAGTGAGGAAGCAGAGCATCAAGCAGTCTATATAAAGACTGCTTCACAGGGAAGCAGAGTCAAGAGGAGTCTTGGTCCGGTATCTTGCGCAGGAACCCTCTACCGATCACACCTCTAGAACAAATCAAACAACCAAAATCCTAAACAACCAAATTCCTAAACATTCAAATCCGCGATAGCCTAACTAATCAAAATCAGTTAAACTATCAAATCAAAGCACCAAGCTTCCTTGATTGGTACAAACCAGCAAATGTTATCCGGGAGCCAAAACCTGTACAAACCAACAAAAAAAATGAGCGTAGCCACAAAAGGTCGGTTGTGCAGACAGTTGATAAGATTGATTGTGCTAGTAGTATGATCATTTGAGTAGAGGGCGGGAATTCCATCGCATGGGCGATGGCTATAGTCTGCAGAATAGAAGCCGCCATCTATAATGGGAGAGTCGGACAGATAGGGAGGCAAGGGAGGATGTCATCTCTATGCCATTAGAGCCATCGGTCATGAATGTGCGATGAGTTGGGTTGAATAATGGGTTCGGGTCGGCTGGATTGGTTTGGGTTGGGCATTCGGGTTAGGCAGGGCGCGTGGGCTATCTTCCTTCTCCTTTACATGTTCCTCGGAGATGGTGAGGGCGTGACCTTGGCGGGGAGCGGGAAACTACTCCATCGGGCGACACCTCAACTCATCGCCAGAAATGAGGAGGAGGGGGGCCGCTGCGACCTCCGAGGCGCCATCCACACAATCTCTGAATCAAATTTGAGGACGGAGGACAGAGATGTCGAGACAACCAACAACCCCAAGGACCATAGTACAGAGATGTTCGAACTAACGAGGCTAAGCTGCCCAACAAACCGATATTAGGTTTTGTTTGGGAATGAAGCAATATTTTTTACTCTTCTTCATTTATCTTCAAATCAAAAACACAATTACTTTTTTCTTCAGTTTTTTTATTTTAACTACCATTTAATTCAATTTTTAATACTAAATTCTGCCGACTATTCATTAATTTTTTCACAATTTAACACAATCATTATTTTTAAATTTCTCCCTCCAACTTATTATTATAACCAAATTATATATATATATATATATATATAGTTGGAATAAAGTTGAGTTTTTTCCAAACAAGAACTAAGAATCCCACCGGAGTTTCTTCGCATATCAGATGGAGGTGACAGTCGGCGGGTCCAGTGGAGGAGCGTTGGACCCGCGCCGTCCGAAGTTGGAGATCACCAAGCGAAAGAGCAAGGCCCGTGACCGGACGTGCCCGGACGAAGCTAGACGCGCAGGCGGCTCAAACTTGGGTTTTTTGGGGGAGATAGGAGTGAAGGGTACCCCTGTACTTCACGGAAACACGCTATTAGAGCTTTGAGAAGAGTAAAAGAAAAGGCCTGATGGCAGGCTTACATCAGTTTACTGTTTATGGTAGTATCTATTTTCCCATCTAATCTTCCAAGGGAAAGTATCATTTTGTTGTTCCTTTTATAAGAATTGTCATTAAGTAACCAATTATATAACTTCTGCCGAAATTAAGGAATTGTTTGAGATGAGTGAAATTTGTGGCACGCCACTATACACCCTACAATATTTCAACCAATAGAAATTATCCTTTTTCCTTACTCCAAAGCTATAACTTATTATATGGCTCGACTTAGAATTATGAGATTGGAAATGACCCATTTGATTAGGTATATGGGTAAATTGACTCTATAAGTTTTATATTGTGTTCACTTCCATCCCGAAAGGCCAACCTTTGGTAACTTGTCCACCAATTCAACTTTTGATCCTAAGTTTAAGATACTTCCAACTTGGCTAAGATAGAATTTGGTTTTCTACAATATTACCACGAGGTGCCCGAGGCTAATCACACAAGTCTCAGTTTTCTCCTGTTTATGAGGTATTTCCAGTGAGATCGTATTTCCAGTGAGATCGACTCCCTAAATTGCGAATTTGCATTCCCTATCCTCGTCTCCTCCTGTTCCTTTAACCTCGAGCTAACATGTATTAAGGTAAAAAAAATCAGGGACCTGTAATTTTTCTTGAATATATATAGAAACACATATGATATTCCTCTTTCTTTTTCTTTGATCTATCGTCCACGGCACAAAGTAATAAATTAAAGATTGATGTAGATAAATTTTCAAAATATCATACAAGCGAAAAATTAAAATCTCACTTTTTAATAATAAAATTAATAACATATTAGATAAAAGTAAAAAATAATTCTAGATAATAAATATTATGTTCAAAAAATATTAAAACATCAAATATAAGAAATGACAGAAAATTTATAAAATTCTAGAGAATACCCAAAAAAGCCAAAAAATTACGAGAACAACTAAAAGAATAAATAATATAAAATACAGAAAATATAAAAGATAAACACTAAAGGAGAATTCTAAATAAATTAAAATGCAATTGAAAATGAAATAAAATGCAGAAAAGAAAACAATAAAATACAAAAATAGAAATATTAGAAAATTCTGGATATTTCATGTTTTCATTTACTCGTGAAACGTTAGAAAATTTGGAATAATCTAAAATAAGTGAAAAGCTTTGAAATGTTAAAAATTTATAGCTGAACCAAAATGAGTGAAAATTTAGAGATAAAACACCTCCTTGTTTGCTAACTCCGAAACTCCCTAAACTTATATATCTTTGGTTGCTTCCATTTAGTTTCTCCCTTAGTCTCTGCACCGATATTTATTTCATTTTCTTTCTTTTCTCGATGGAAAGAGGAGAGGAAGGTAACAGGGCGTCAGACATAGAATGAAGGAGAAGCCCAAAGGGGAACCGATAACACTATATATAAATTCAAAGAAAGTTGGAGCCACTAGACATGATAGGTCTTTTTTTTTAATCTGTTTAAAACTTCATTTATTTTTAATTAATTATATTATTTTGAATTTACTAACTTTTATTTTATTTTATGAATTTCGATTTTCCATGAGCTTTTGAATATTTCTCCATTCGTGGTAATTTTCTGGACTTCAAAAAATTTTCCCTCTTTTTTTGAATTTTCATTTTATTTCTTGATTGCATTTTTTATTTCTCTGATTTTTTTACTTCTAACCTTTTGAAGTTATTCTGAAATTTATTTTACTTCATTTTTTAAAAAGAAAGATTTTGGATATTCTTTTAATCTTTCCAAGTTTTAGTCTTTTTTTTTACTTTTACATATTTTCCTAATATCTTGTATTTAGTTTTTCAATTTTTATTAATTTTATATTATTTTCTTTTTAATCTTTTTAGAAAAACTTTCTTACTTTTTGTCTTGCATTTTTATTTCTTACATTTTTAATTTCAGCATTCTATTTACATTTTTAATTTTAGCTTTTTTTTAAGCTATCTTTTAGTTTTTATTTTTATTTTTCTGAATCTTATGTTATTTATATTTTATTTTTGGTTGTTCTTGCAATTTATTTATCTTTTATTTTTTTACTTTTATGAATTTTTTGTAATATCTCATATTTAGACGATATTTTCTTTATTTCTGGTTTAATTTAATGAAATATAAAAATAATATTGAAAAGTTAAAAAAAAAAAGTGGTATTAGCCGGTATAGGTCCTCCATCACCTCTCGACGCCCCCACGCTCACTCTAATACAAAGGTAGAGAATGGGGATGTAAAGTGTATCTTAATGCCGGCCAACACTACCTCAGATGAGGTCGGAAACGGCCATTGAGCCCATTGGCGACTAGTACCATGATTCCCACCTTCATTCTTTCTATTGCTCATTTCATTTAATTTGATTATTACTTTTTGTCTTCTTTAGTTTTAATGTTAATTTTTATTTGTATAATGCATTTTTTAAAAAGATTATGAATGAAGAAACTTAACGAAATTAGAGTTGGCTAAACGAAATTATTTTAAAGAGTGCATAGTCCATTTTTTTCTCTTTTTCAAATTAACCCAAAAGGAAACTGAAAATTAGACTAATGGCTTAGTTTGTTACTCTTGTACTTTCTTCACTCTATTGTGACTGGAAATAATTACCTAAGGATCAGTCGGGCGTATAATATGTTTTACCATTTATTCCAGCTCAATCGGGCTGATGAACAAGTAATAATATGTTCATCTGAAAAGCGACAACCGGTATAGCACTAACGTTGTCATATTACATTGTTAAACATTCAATTAGGTTGATAGTTTAAGACTGACAGTTGAAGTCCTACATGTTTGAACAAACCCAAATGTAGCACGAAGGGAGTTTATATCCGTTTATGTTGAAATTGAATCATCGAAAAATCGAGTCCAGAAAATTTTTTAAATTTATTTTTTGAAAGGATATTGAATGTCAATATCATTTAAATCTATCATTGTTAATACGAAAAATTATTAGAAAATAATCTTTATTTGACTCAAACTTTTAAGTCAATCCCACCCAACAGCATACTTTCCAATTCCAGGGCTGTATAAATATTCCTCCTTCTAACGCTTAACTGCCACCCACAATCCCATTGACTGTCCACATAAAAATCAGAACATTGACTCTGCTCTTTCCTCTGTTTCATTGGTGCTCGCCTCTGTTCCAGCTCTGCCCAATCTCATTCTTACCGTTTTCGATTTAGGATTTTGTTTCTATTTTTGGAAAGGGAAATATATTCTAATACGGTTGATGTTCCCTCCCACGGGCTCCAACTGAAAGTGGAAATGGCCGGACCCGCATCTAGCCCCATCGAACCCAGAATCAGAGCCTCCGCTTCGTCACCGTTAAGTCATTCGCTCTGTTTTACTCTATTTGATAGCGTTTCTTCCCGTAAATTCCAATACTCCAGGGATGCATATTCGGTAAATAGGCCTTATCCGTGTAGCTTACGTCGGCTGCACCAGACGTAGTTACCGTCTTTGCTCTGGTTCTCATCGAATCTAAGTTGGTTGTTTCAGTAAAACACAAATGCTGTTCTTCGACTGCATTCTTTTTCCAAGAATATGAAGTGCAGGAACCGGCTATGATCATAAGTTCTTGCAGAAAATTTCTGACATTGTCGACTTGCTCATTGGATCGTCTATTTTGTGGTGCAGAGAAGAAGAGAACTTCCGGAGAGAGACTGAGAAGAAGTATCTCAAAGATGTGGAAATTGCTGTCCACCTTCCCGTTCGAGATTGGGACCTTAACTGCAAGAAACCAACCTTCAGCCTCCTCCTCATCTTCATCTTGTGGGGATCTTTCCGAACACTATACCACTCTTCGACGATTTTTATCGCCGATCTTCCCTCCACTTCCTCCCCTCGGTACATTCATCCTTCTCCTTTGCTTTCTTGGATTTTTTTTTTCTCGGCTCCATAATTGATTTTGCATTGACCTTAAACGAATACAGTCCGCATAGCCTGGCCTCTCTGAAGACTCAAACAGCAGAGAGCCTTGCCCAGGATCCTCGATACTTATCCTCTTTAAACATCGACTGGGATGAAATCTCAAGAATTATCGAGAAGCTAAATAATTTAGACGAGTATCCAGGAATTGGACTGCTAAACTTTGATGAGAAAGAAATTGGCCAGTGGAAGCAACTGTTTCCAGAGACCGAGCAACTCATCTTGCACCTAGAACGTGCTCCTGGAAACTTAACATGGGAGATGCTATATCCCGAATGGATAGATGAAGAAGAAGAGTCGGTGATTCCCTCTTGCCCTTCTCTTCCTCAACTTCAAGTTCCCCATAAACCGAGGATCGATCTCATTGCTGTGAAGCTTCCATCAGGGAGATCCTCGAGAGACGTGGCTCGATTGCACTTGCAGCTCGAAGCTGCTCGACTCGCTGCATCTTCCAAAATTCAGCATCAAATTCATGTGCTTCTCGTGACCGATCACTTCCCGATCCCGAATCTCTTCTCATGCAAGGAATTAGTTGCTCGAGAGGGGAATGCTTGGCTTTACAAGCCCGACCCGTTTAGGCTGCTAGAAAAGGTTCGGCTTCCCATCGGATCTTGTGAACTGGCCTTGCCTATCGAGCCTGAAGGTAGCTTTACTGCATATACCGTAGCAGCTAATTTTAATGAGAATTATTCTTGCAAATCAGTCTTTTATCAAGTCTTGGATTATTATCTGCAACTGCAAAGTGCCGATGGCTGTTAACGGGATCAAGCGAACAAAGGCTCCTCGTTGCTTTTGGTTTACATCGACGAAGAAATATTTCTTGCTGACAGAAAAATGGGTTTTTCTGTTGATGCTTTTGTCAATTAGCAAGGTTTTTAGTGGACAATGATGCGAAATGATTTAATTTTTAGTAATCGCACTCATTTTCTGATGAGTGAAAATCTATTCTGGCATAGATGCTTCTTCGATCAGATTTAAAACTCCCCGAAGTGCAGCTAAGTTGGCTTAATAGGAAAGTAGGTGTTTCTTCAGACTTAATCATCAATTTATATAACAAAACATAGACAGCATCCTTTTTTTCCTGTTGAGTCGGGTCACATAAATCGCAACTGACATACGGACTTAGTATATATTTTGTATGTGATATATAGGGCCATTTTATTCGGAGGGATCAGGTCGAGAAGCCTATGCTACAATCCTTCACTCTGCCCAAGCTTATGTCTGCGGGGCTATTGTTGCAGCACAGAGCATAAGAGCCACCGGCTCAAACAGGGACCTTGTGGCACTTGTCGATGAAACAATCAGCGATGATGACAGAGTAGGCCTGGAGGCTGCAGGCTGGAAAATCTACACGATTCAGAGGATAAGGAACCCAAGGGCCCAGGAAGGGTCCTACAACGAGTGGAACTATAGCAAGTTCCGCCTCTGGCAGCTGACTGACTATGACAAGATAGTCTTCATCGACGCCGACCTCCTTGTCCTCAGGAACATAGATTTCCTCTTCGGAATGCTTGAAATCTCTGCCAGGGGAAACAATGCCACGCTCTTCAACTCGGGGGTGATGGTGATCGAGCCCTGCAATTGCACGTTCGATCTATTGATGGATCACATCGACGAGATTGTTTCCTACAATGGAGGTGACCAAGGGTACTTGAACGAGATGTTCACATGGTGGCACCGGATGCCGAGACGCATGAACTTCTTGAAGCATTTCTGGGAAGGAGACAGCGAGGAGAGCAAAAGGCGGAAGACCGACCTGTTTGGGGCGGACCCTCCCGCTCTATACGTTATCCACTACTTGGGACATAAGCCATGGCTTTGTTTCCGGGACTACGACTGTAACTGGAATGTGGGATTTTATCGGGAATTTGCAAGCGACGCAGCCCACAAGACATGGTGGAAGGTCCATGACTCGATGCCCGGGAATCTACAGAGGTATTGCCTGCTCAGGACGAGGCAGAAGGCCGCCCTCGAGTGGGATCGGAGGCAGGCCGAGATGGCAAACTTCGAGGATGGACATTGGAGGATGGAGATCAATGATGACAGGTTGCGTACATGTGTTGAGAACTTTTGCTCTTGGGAAAGCATGCTGCTGCACTGGGGTGAGCAGAATTGGGCTGACAATTAATATCGCCATTCATCGCAAATGATGATTGGAGAGAGATTGTTTCAGATTTCAAGTGTAAATGATGCCATTGGCTGTCATCTGTATACACGATGATGCGTATGATTATTACCCCTAATCATGAAAAATATCTCACGTGTGAATCGTATACAACTACTTCTCAATCACCATTACTCACGTGATTACACGTTTACCGGCCATTTTATCATTGGCATATTGTACTGCCATGTAGTATAACAGTGTGGTATGACCATACATGACCGGAAGAACCGCAACCAAGTCTTATAAATAAGGGATGAAAAAATTAAGAAGAATCTAATATGTTTATAAGAGATAGAGTGCCGCAACTTGTTAGCTCAATCTTTTGAGTTGGAAATGAGTCCAATTGTTTTTAGGTCCAGTGAAAAATTTTACATGACATCAAAGCGGTATGCTTTTGGCAACTCATATGAACTCACATCAAGCCAGATCCAGTTTCGAGGCAACAAAAAACGCGCATCATATTAGTTAGGTCCAAGAGTGGTCCGATCTAATTTCGACGCAACCGAAAGTGCGCTTCTAGTCAGACCCGAATGTGGAACTCGTGGTTATTTGTCCCCCTTGAGTTTCGGAGATTTGAACTTGTGCTTTCTCCCTATATAGTTGCTTACCACTCAATCAACAACTTGTTGGTTCATCATATTTGAGTGAAGTTATCCGCCTCCAAGAAGTAGAAATCCTCCTCGGTCAGCGAGACTATCGTAAGCTAGTCTGCTTGGCAAATCAATGTTGAAAAGTGCTAAAATTACTCGAATCACTTGGAGGATGTCCGGACATGTTGACATGAAACGTTAGAGCTTGAATTAAATGAAATAAATTGATTAAAATGGGACATAATGCAATGGTACTTCTCAGCATCTCAAATTAAGAGGTTACAGGAAGTTTTACTAGGAATCAGGCATTGAACCTATTTGTTCCAGACGACGGCAATTAACTAATTAACCAAGACACTAGAGAAGGTCCACGGAAAGGACGACATGAAACATGCTCCTTCTTTTCTATTTTTCGTTTTTGGCTACATCTTTACTAATTGTTATGATTTTCCCTTGCAAATTTTGATTATCATTTTTATATTTTGCCCCTTTTCCAGTCACAAAAAAAACTTATAAGCTTAATACAAGAAAATAGAAAGTTAATAGGGAGAATATGAAGTATTAGCGATTCTTTACTGTTTTTCATTTTTGGCATTTTCATTTAGAAAATGAAAGTTAAATAAAGAGAATAGGAAATTTAAATAATGAGGTAAATTATGGAGCTGATTGAGAGTAAGAACACAATCTTCGTATATGCTATATAAGGACTACAAAGAAAATGGGAAGTCTCATTAGGCGATTCTTTTATGTTTTTCATAGTTCGCCTTTTCATATGAAAAGGTGTCAGAGTTCCAAAAATGACACAGTTTTACTCTGTGATGATACTTTTATTGAATATCATAGAAGGACACTATAAATACACACTTAGTGACACTTGCTAACTAACTATAAATACAAATTGTTATACTCTCATATAACGCATATTCTTATTTTATAATAAGAACATATATTATATATAGAGTATATTTAGTGATTGGATAAATTATCATTACTTGGTTGTGATACAAGATGAATGAACATTACGACTGTCTCGAGGATCATTTTAAAAAGCTGCGCTGCAAGGTCCGCGGGACAAGATGAGGCAGATTAGAGATCGAGAGCAGGAACGTAATCTTTGTATACACTATGCTGGACTACGAACTTGTAGAGAGGTACAGGGGTGAGATTAGGTGCTAAATGGTGGGTGTTATTCTAGATCCCATACCTAAAGATCTTGAGCAGGTAGTTTGATCCATCAAGGTAAGAATGAAGTTCCCATTCTACGAGCCAGACGAGCACCGAGCGAACGGCTAAGCTAGAGAGCTATGGTGCATATAAACTATTATTATTATTATTAACTAATACACTAAAATGGGTCCATGGAAAGGACAACATCACACGTGCCCCTTCTTTTCTGTTTTACACTTCTGGCCTTTTTTTACCTAATTGTTGTGATTTTCCCCTGAAAACTTTTATTATTACTTTATCTTTCCCTTTTTCAGATTACAGAGAAAATTCATAGGTTTAATATAGTAAAATTGAAAGTAAAACATAGAGAATGGGAAGTCCCATTAGCGATTTTTTCTGTTTTTCATTTTTGACCTTTTCTTTAATAATTGTTATGATTTCCCCTGCAAACTTTGATCATAATTTTATTTTTGTCCCTTTTTTCAATTGTAGAGAACACTCATAGGCTTATACAAGTAAATAAAAAGTTAAACAAAGAGAATGGAAAGTCCATTAGCGAGGATTAAATTTATAACTTCTTTGTTCCAAGCGAGAACATACATTATTACACTATGACCCCTTTCTCTTTTAATTTCTTCTCACATCCTCTAAAATAATTTCAAAATTAGCATGTCTTTATTATCTATATACTGAAATAAAGCATGTCACATTGTACAAAAGTGGCGGCTATCATCTTGATACTCGAGAGTATTTATTATTCTCAAATTGACATTATTTGCAACTTTTGTTCGTATAAAATTAGGGAACAAAGGAACAGTGAAATGAATGCTATTGGAGTGTCAAAATGATTTTCTATTATGATGTCTTGGATTCTAATCGATTCTTCAATCCTGTCTTAATTTTTTTTCTTTTTTATAGCAAAACATCATCATCATCATCATCATCATTGTTATTATTATTAAATTCTTCTCTGCATTTTTTTGTCTGAAAGAACGTTATAGCTAATAAATCTATAAGATTTTAACTAATTAATTTTAGAAAAATACGAACACTATAATAGAATGAGTTAATCTTATTTAATTTACTAATCAACTTATGTATCCACTTATTTTAATGTAGCAAGTAATTTAAAGGGATGATTTTGTAAAATTGTAATATTATCCGTACAATAAGATGAAAATATATAGTTACTTAATTCTTTTTTATATAATTGATGTATTTGAAAAAATATATAAGATCCTAAATCAAATGAAATGATGTCCAATAAACTGGAATATTAATACAAACAACAAATTCATTATTTCTGGTCTCGAAAATGTTACTATACCTCATCCTCTTTCTATATGGATTAAACTATTGACTCCACTACCCAAAAAAAACAAAAATAGATTCATTTATTTTAAGGTTAATCCCACTAAATATACTATATAATATCCTAAAAACACTAAGACGGCCCTTACATTTAAAACATAACATTTACCATCCAATTTTTGTTGGCGTGGCAGATATTTGGGTACCGTTCACCGTGCTAACTTGACACTTCTATATACTACTTTAGTTAAAAAAAATGATTAGAAAAAAGCAACATAAGTGGTTGCGAAGACGAGATATTCTTTGTTACTGTTCCTGCATCTGATTTGCAAGTAAAATGTAATGAGATGAAAATTTAAATGTTTTGTTGGTTAAAAACCAGAATCTCAAGATTCATTCTAAGAGGGACAATGTTCAGTAAATTATTCCAGTTAGTTCAGTCTATTTTTCATTTTATTATTATTCGACTCTTACCAATAAAAATCTCTTGTGCCCACTTGCTTTTTTTTTTTCGGTTACAAAGGAGGCATAAGATCTAATACAATGAAAGAGAAATCCTAAATAATTGATAAAAGGACACGAATAGTCCTACTAAATATCAAACCTGTGACCTCTAGGTCGGCAAGTGAGGGCGTGTGCCACTGTATTACAACTTCTTTTAATCCTCTTGCTCTTTTTATATCTCCTATTAATCCCATTAGTCTCCTTGTACTGGAACGTAACTTGTTACCAGGACTTCCCATTTCTTGTTTATGCGCCAAGTCTTACTCTTTATGAATAAGAGTAGAGTGCCAACAAGAAATTGAGAAACCTGTGAAAAATTGAGAGAAAATAAGTGTCGTGTGGTGGCATATGTCGTTGTCCAGAATCTAAAGATTTTAGATTTGATTCTTGTCAGTGGGACCACTTTGTACTCCTCTAGTTATATTTCTATTTCCCGAGGAACCTCTTTCATATAAAAACAAAAAAAAAAGAAAAAAAAAGCCAAGTTAGCAAACATCCTTGTCTTACCTATGAAGCGCTTGTGTGTTGTGAAGGGCAAGCATACATATTATATCCTTCAATTCACTATTTCTATGGCACGATTCACATTCAAATTTAAGTAGGAAAATACTAATGAAATGAAAAACTATGAAAGAACCGTTTTCCGATGCAAACAAATCAAAAACCGTTCTTAGAATGGCAGCTAAGTCTTTTTATGATTAGAGAGGAAATAGAACCATCTATAAAAGAAATACAGGAAGATTTTATATTTGATGTAATGAACGATATAAATAGAGACATGGATTCTCACATTCTTCAAACTCAGGAAACACGACCAATCAATTGAGCTAAAGAAGTATGGCATCTCCTCAAGGCATCACCTTCAGCTTCCCATACTTCCAACAGCCACCAGCAGCCGCCACTCACCCACCTCCACCGCAGCCGGATAAGTTCCCTCCCCCGTGGCCTCATGTTCTCCCTCCACCACCACCAGTCCCCCATCCTGTGGCCCCGCCACCACCCCACGTCCTCCCTCCACCAACTCCCCATACCCACCCGTTTGATCCCCCGCCACCACACATCCACCCACCACCGCACCCATTGCCACCACCGCCTGCCCCAGACCACCCCCACCACACGGTCATAATCGTCGTGGTCATCTCATGCGGGGGCCTCCTCTTCGGTGCATTCCTTGCGGCAGCCTTGTTCTGCTTCCTCAAGAAGCGGAAGAAGAAGACGCGGAAAGAAACCGAGGTCATTCACTTCGACGAGCACCGCAAGGTAAAAGAGAAAATTGTGAAAGGGCTGCATGGGACCGAAGCGGTCGTACTATCAATCGAGGATGATGTCCACATTTCCGAAGAGGTTAAGAAGGATGAGAAGGTTAGCAAAGGGAGCCATAATAAAGATTTGGATATTACTGAGACCTCCGAGGGTTTCGGTACCAATGCGGAAGCCGGGGGAGGAGCTCCGGGTGGCCCTGCAGGAGAACAACACCACTACCATTTCCACCAGCACCACCTTGAGAACAAATCCTAACTGATTTGCATTGAGAAGAATATTCAATCACAAGCAAAGCGATTAACCCTACTAGTTTCCACAAACATATTGATGTAACATGTATGGTCATATTAAAATATTTCATTCATTAAATTCTGGCTGATGATGAACATTATTACACTTGAAAGGTATAACAGTACCATCTCATTCATGCATTTTTATGTAATCTGCAACGTTCTACATTTTGTTAATAACAACTCAGTTAATGTATATTAAAAAAAAATAGTAAATGTGATCGACATGGCTCAGTACAATTCACCATATATATAATTTGGCCAATATCTCTTCCCTACTATTTAAAGGCCTTAGGTCCATTTCGTCTCATTTTTACATTTTGAAATCGCCCACGCAATATATACTTTAATAAATTATAAATTCCTAATGATAATTACCTAGTCACGGCTCTTTCCCTCCTCTCTCATACATCCCTTTTTTTTTATTTGCGCCACACTCTCTTCCCGCTCTTTCCAACGTTTCTTCCTCAGCCAATGTTAAATGAAACGTGTCAGAGAGAGAATTTCATATTGGCATCCCCGTTGTGTATGAGGACGGGAATTAAGGATTCTAGGTGATCCTCCGCTAGACAAATAAGAAGAAACCTTTGAATTTATAAAGGGTTGGATACCACCACCTATTAATATAAAATTTTAGATTGAACATGAGCCCAATTGCCTATATCCCTTTATACATTGGGAAAAAAATTGCTCTTCAAGTCTGTCATTTCGAAGAAGCGCATGTTGAGGTGTACATCGTTGCTCGCCACATTGACTTGTAGTTTTTGATATCATTGGAGAAAGAGTGAACTTTAATTATGTGAACACTGAAGGACATACTTTGAAATGTTTTGAAAACTTTTTGTTTCAACCAAACCTAAAGTTTGGTTCGGTTTGGTAAGGTTTCCAAGCTAAGTAGGTTCAGTTACATACATGTAATTAGGGCAAAATAAAATTTGGAACGGCTCAGTTCAGGTTGAACTAATTGGACATGCCAAGCTGGGCTATGATCATGTAGTTCAACTGGCATACTTTTACAGATAGTAACATGGGTTCCCTCATGATGCCACTGCAAGTAGGTCCGGATTGGTTCAAAGTATTGCAGCGATCTAAGTCTAGCCTAGATAAATTAATTCTAACTAATATGGGTTGATTCAAGCGATTCGCAACTTGTTCCGTTTAAGTAAGGTCTCAAGTTTGAGTCCTTATGAATGTAGAAAATTCATGATGTAAGAGCTCTACTCCTTAATGAGACGAGCCGGCTTGACTAAATTAGTAAGGGTCCAATTGGATTTCTGGATACTCGGTCCACACCGAAAAAAGTTCGCAGGAGTTTTCCATTCATTTACTTAAATGCTTCCACCTATGTATTTTTTTCATATCCGGGGCTCATGATTGACCATCCTTTTGATTGTCCCGCCATTAACACACACAATTCTTTGAATTCCGAATAAAGACATTTAATATTATATTAATAAAAAAAATCTAATTAACTGATTAAACTCCAATTATGAGTTTGTCATACTCCAGCACCCCTCCAAGAAAAGGAAAAAAAAACGAAAAATCATATCAAAAAGAAAAAATTCTTATTACCTAGTTTAACTTGCACCGGATGCAAGTAACTCGAAGCCGAAGTGAAGAGATTACCTTATCCTTGCCCGGAAGCGAGAAACGGTGGAGAGGATGGAACCGAGAGCTCTGGATGTAAGATGAAAGGTGCGCTACGAGAATATGCATGTGTGGGAAGGTAGATATCGGAAGAGCATGGTGTGCGCAAAGAGATATTGAATGGTGCAAAGCAGGTATTGAGATATTGAATAACAATGTGGAATTGAAATGACAAAAATTGTAAAGAAAAAGTAACTATGTCGGCGTAGAGCCAGTTTGTGTTTGCGTTGTCCAGAAAGTTTACAATGATGGCACCTTCTAACTTTTATAGGATGGACCGCGGAACCCTAATCGAGCAAAAATTCGGCTTTATTACAGGGAAATAAAAAATAAAAAGAAATAAAATGTACTATCCTAGAAGCTAGCTAAACTAGGAAATATGAATATCCATCAAGCTAAACATAAGGAAATTGCCAAGTTGAGATGATACACTTGCTAAACATTCCAGCAACCTCCATATAAGCGAACCTCTGTCCAAGGAAACATCCCCAAACGACGGATCAAGGCACCATTCGTACCTCACCTGCTTTACATGAACTCATTAACCTCAGTAAGGAAAAAGATCGAACTAATTCACTTACTTAGCTAATGATCGTATATGTCGCGCAACCCTCCATCTCTAATGCGTGAGCCAAGGCAACAATCTCCGTTGCCATGTAGAGTAACGTACTTATACTCGTGCATGTCAAGATTCATGCAATACTGTTGTTTTGGAAAGAACCAAGATCCCCTCCACGATGTGAGCTAACAGCCAGCCCTTCAGCTAAATGATTGGACCAGCCCAGCTGAAACCTTTCACGACTTTTCCTCGAACCCCCAACTCATCTAACGGCTGTCCAAGTTGCGCAATGCCATGACTCTTTGAATCAAGTCCTCGAGTCCTCAATCCTGAGCCATTTCTATGCATGGACCTCTTGGTGTGTCCATAGTGAAAATGTCGAGCCACAAGCCTTAATTGAACCCAAATTCAATCGATTAATCCCCTTTGAGCATCACATCCGACACGGGCTTGTAAAAGGCTGTTAGGTATTAAAAACGGGTGTAAACAAATAGTAAAAGGATTAATTGTGCAGGGCATGTTTTCGTTTAAATTGAGATAAATCACCAAGTGCTATGATGTAATAGCTTCCATCCATACCAAGTTTGCTCATTATAATAATTATTTCGCTCGTTTAATTTCCTACAATGTCTTGTTGAAACATACACAATTAGGCCACCAATACCCCAAATGGAGAGATTAGTCGGTGATCCGACCTCGCCATGTGGTGTGAGAAAGTACTAATAAAATTGTAATAAACTAAATAATAAGTGCTAATCACTCGATTAATTGTTGTAAGTTTTCTTAATTTAAACAAGTTTATCGGTTCTTCCTCACCACATCATTATGAGGTAGGATCTTTTAAAATTTTCTCATGATTAAGCTCATAAATTGAATTTGGAGAAATATGGCATGATTTGAGCTCATGAATGCTCTTGAAAGCCACTAAACCTATAAGGGATTGAGACCATGTCCAACCCAAAAGTTTAAGATTATAGGATGGTAGATCCAATTATCTTAAATCCAATTTTTCTCCTTATTATTCCGATATGAGACTCAGATCCTTAACAAATGCAATATGTTTTTCTTTGAGCAACATAAAATGCAAGGACAAAGCATATCATATTATAGCATGATTCATATCCATGTGAATTTCATGTTATATTTCATATAACAGTTTCCCTAGAGAAAATAACTTAAGGTGTTCACCCAAAAAAAAAAAACTTAAAATGAAACGTGATCTAGGTCAACTCTATCAGTTTAAACACCATGTATGTGTTCCTTTTCTTTTACTTTGGTACGAAAATTTACTCTTTTTTTTTGTGAGAAAAATTGTAAAAAACATTATTCTCGCAAATGTATTTTTCAAAATTTGAACTTATATTATCTTCCTTACGAGGGTTGATGTGCTATTTACTACTTTACCAACAACTTGTTAGTAACTCATATTTTTTTGGGTTAATCACGTAAAAAATCATGAACTTTCACTAAACTCTCAAATCTAGCATCGACTTTTTGTTTTCCCAAATCTAGCAGCAACTTGCTGACGTTAAACCAAATCTAACATCCGTCCACAAGTCTGTCAATTTTATTGACGTGACAGGGTAACTGCAGTGACGGGGCAAATGTAATCTGATTTGGCGATTCTCTCCTCCACAACCTACAGACATACAGCTATGGCTACTCCCTCCCCTTCCCGTCACCATCACCAACACCTTCACTGACTTCATCATCATTGTCAGCACCCAATTTCGGTCCACCGGTTCCAGAGGGGCAAAATCGTCATTTTTACCATCCATCGGAGGGAAGTATTTCTGGTTAATTGCTTGAGCACTCGCGACTTTTGGGGATAGAATATCTCCTCAATTTAGCGCCAATTTACCATTTTTTTTCAAAAAAATACGCCATGGGTAGTCCTTGAATTTTACGTGCGCCAACGTCAATTTTTAAAATTCAGGACTAAAATTAAGGCCGAAAAATATTTTATTGCGTAATATTGATCCATGAATTTTTCTGAACACAATGCCAATCTCGGATTAATTTTTCGACACCCAATTGCAAAGACGAGAATTTTAATCTCTATGCGCGTTAAACTTGAATTTTCGAATTTTTTGAATTTCTATTTAAAAAAAAAAGGAACAAAGTGGCAGGGCCGGTCAGAGTCGGTCAGACAACTCTGACCGACCGTTGAAAAAAAAAAAAAAAAGCAAGTCAAGGCAACGGTCAGAATCTGACCGTTGCCCCTTTTTCCCGCCATTTCCTTTTCTTTCTTTCTTCTTCTTTCCTTCTTCTCTTCAGCCGTTTCGTTTTTTTTTTTCCGGGACCACACCCCCGATCCTCCCAACTGGATTTCTTCACGCTCCATCACCTCTAGATCACGGCTCGTCCTAGCGGCTCACTCCCTCAGCTCATTCGGCCCGAAGCCCTAGCCGTTCAATCCCTTCAGCTGAGCCAAGAATGGAAACCCTAGCAATAAAAACCCTAACTTTCCTCTCCGCGAAAGAAGAAGACCGGGGACGAAAAAAATCTCCGACTCTCTCTCACGCTCTCTCAGCTCGAGTACTCCCGGAAAATCCAAAAAAGAAAAGAAACCCTAGCTGCTCTCGGATGGAACCGTCGGTTGCCGAAAGAAAACCCTAACGAACAATTCCCGATAGCCCTCTCTTACCTCACCTCCGGCTCGACTCCTCCCGGAAAAAGCCCACAGCTCCTACCACATACTCTCTCTAGAAAACCCTCACGCTCTCAGCTCGTTCATCCTCGCCCCCTTGCCCTAGAAAATCGTCAGCTCCTCCCCCAAAGATACACGGACCTCTCTTTCCTCGACTGTGCAGGTTAACCCAGCCCTTGCCAGTACTTGAGCCACGTCCAACAAGTCGCCGGAGGCCCCAGGGAACCGGGAGTTCGCGTGCAAACCGCCGAAGCCATCGGAGCCACCCAGCCCTTCCTCTCGGACGTTGTCTGCACTAGTCGGGTCTGCCACAACCCGACTCGCCCTCCTACAGCCCGAACTCCCTCAGTTCACGCTCGGCCTTCAGCTCCCACGTTCTCTCAGACCTCGGCTCCCTTAGCTCCTCGTCCGGCCTCCAGCTTGCCTCTCGCCACCACCCGAGCCACTCGGCCGCCCCGAACTGGATCCCTTCCTCTCCTTTATTTTTTTTTTTGCTAACCGGGTCAACTTCTCTCCGGGCCAGCGCAGGTAGCAACCCGGTCCGGATCCAGTCGCCCAGTCCAGATCTCCTCGGCCCAGCCCGCGTTCAGCAGCGGCCCAGTCGCTTCGGCCCACTCGGCCCAATCCAGTGGTTCTCAGCCCAGTTTGATCGCGGCCCGTCCGAGCTCCCTCGGCCCAGTTTGGCCCAATCCATCCTACCAGATCTCAGCCCGTCACGGCCCGACCCGACTCGCCCAGCAATTTTTGACTTTTTTTCATTTTTCTTATTTACAGAATCACCCCTCAACTTCCCAAACTAGGTAAATCCTCTACTTAGTAGCATGTTTAGGGCTCATTTTCTGAATGCCTATGTTTGCTTGGATGAATATGATGAGAAATGAATGCTATTGGGGCTGTGTGGGTGATCGGATTTGTCGCAAACTCGATTTTACGAACTTTTCGTTTTGTCTCATTTCAATACAGAGGACGCTTTTTTATTTTTTTCATATCTGCCCCGAATTTTAAAATTATTATTAGTTAAGTCCCGGCCATTTTTAATATTTTCCAATCAGTCCTTGGATTTTCCAGAATTTTCTAACCTTTCCTAGGAACTTTTCAAGTCGTTTCAGTTTGGTCCCGGGGCCATTTTCGCCTTTTTCAGATCCGCCCCGAATTTTAAAATTATTTCCAGTCAAGTCCCGGTCATTTTAATATCTCCAGATCAGTCCTCGAAATTTTCATAATTTTCTAAATCAGTTCCGGAACTTTTCATGTCGTTACAGTTTCGTCCCCGCAACATTTTATTTTTCATAATAGTCCCTGAGCTTCCAAATCAGTTTCAGATAAGTCCTGGGTCATTTCCAGTAATTTTTGCAAAGTCCAGAATTTTTCCAAAATTTTTAAATCAGTCCCTGAACTTTCTGAAATTTTCAAATCAGTCCCTGTTCTTTTAAAATTGTCCAAATCAGTCCCCGAACATTTTCCAGAGATATCCAATCCCTTTCCTACTTGGATTCCTAACCGACAACACATGTGCCTCGTTTAAATATTTTTGTTTATGTAATTATATGTATGCAACATGATAATATTCTTTGCATGATTTTTTTATTTTTTCATGAATCGGTGCCGTTTATTTGATTTCATTTATATTATGTTTGTGTATGTTTGTATGTGTTCATCACGATCATGGCGGCACCGATTGTATAAAATTTGTATGTTTGTCGTGTTTGACGTGATGATGTGCTCTTGATCCGTGTTTAAGTGCTTTATTTTCTCGTTTA
Source organism: Punica granatum (assembly GCF_007655135.1). Classification (NCBI taxonomy): domain Eukaryota; kingdom Viridiplantae; phylum Streptophyta; class Magnoliopsida; order Myrtales; family Lythraceae; genus Punica; species Punica granatum. Next base: position 68,295 of record NW_022204045.1, on the reverse strand, counting down.
ATTCGAAACCTCACACGAATCAGTTTAATAATGTAAACTCGGCCTAAAATCAAAAGTTTAATTTCAAGACCGTTGGAAATTAGAGTTTATCGGACGGTTCACTAATGGCCATTCCGACAGCTCGAAATCCGTAGACTAAAAGCATTTGGTAAAATTCCAATTAACCTAAAAGATTCCACACACGGGGTAATTAGGACGATGAATTTGGCTAAGTTAAAATCATTTGACCTCTTTTAAGTGAATTACACGAATCGGTTAATAATCTATAATCGCGTTGACAGTTCAAAAACTGTAGTCATGCTCTTTTAAAATTCACAATTTCAAAAGCACCGAGATACGTGTCACGTAATCTCTACTTTCCATACACACACATATTTTTCGGTTTAAGGGCATGATTACCAGTTCTTGATCTGTCATCACCCTAGGGTAGGTTTGTGCTTAGAATGGGTCAAAACACGAAAAAAAAATTAATTACAAACTCGGCTTAATTAAACATGGGCAAATGGTTGAGCAAAGGGCTAGGTTTCGAGCTTTAGACAAAAAGAACACTCCTAATCTGTAAAGGCCACACTGTCACAATACAGGAAATTCTAAAAACAACACACACATCCGAGACTCGATTACAAACATTGTGTTTGTCGGGTCCACAAAAATAATGCCGAATGCTACATCCTTTCTCTATCATCCTGTTTTGTTTGTTTTAGGGTAGGATTTGTATGCCAAGATACCCCGGTTAATAATCGTTTAATTCACGTAAATTCGGCAATAACAAAAACTCATTGTTTGTTTATTTGTGTTTGCTTGTTACATTCTCGCACTTGTTTGTTATGCGGATCGAGCCCGATCCTTAGGATACGATTTACACGGGTCCAACGCCCCTAACCGTCGATCACGGGGTTCAATGCTCCCATACACCGAGTGCGCATCCTAATTTAATTTTCAGTCTTTTCCAAACCACACGGTGAGCACGAGTGGAATAATGACCGAACGCGAACCGATCGGGACTCAGTCGTTGTAATATGTATTTTTATTTGAGATAACAATGTGAGGGTTCTATGTTGTACATTTATTCATGTAAGAGTCCCGATCGGATAGCGAATGGTTGGAGAGTTTCTTCGAATTTACGGTGTCAAAACGCGTAAGATGAGCGGAACTTAATTAAGCGGTAATTAAATAAAAAATGGCAAGCCTAGACAAGCTAGAGTACCGATAGGGCATGCGAGATATAGGCTCGCATGTAACAGAACCCCCGAATTTGGAACCTCGGGTTTCGTAGACCATATGCCTTAGCAATTAGGTGTATCTTGTATCCTTAAATCCGGGTAACTTGCTGGCCCTCGACCTTCTGGTCGTAAAATGGCAAGTGGCGACTCCTTCTCACGTGCGTCCGTCGCACGTCCCCGGGAAGGTGGACACTCCCAAGCCGCGTTGCATTAGGCTTCGCGCACGCGTGCCCCGACGAGATGAAAATTCGGGTGCGCACAGCTTGGTGACTCCACCGGGGACATTTAAAGGGTTCGAGCCGGTTCCCGCTTGCTTTGTTTGCTTGTTTATTTACCGTTTTTCGTAATTTCCCGCTTATCTACTTTACGCACTTTAATTTATGCACACGCATTGCATATCATACTAGCTTCTAGGTACCTATGGGTCGCGTCCCACGACCGGTAATAGGAGCATAGGTTAGATAGGGGTTCGAAGTAGGGGTACGGCGCGCAGTTCGACTGTCGCTTAGGCCTTGAAAAGAATCCCGCTCGGTTTCAAGGAATTGACACCCTTGAGTCGGGAGCTCCCATCCCTAGATAGCACGGTCCTTGTATTACCGAAACCATGCATCGTGCTAAACCTCCATGCTAGCCTCCAACTCGACTTCAACAACAGTCCATCGAGTCGGCCTGCGCGCCATTTGTGTCTTTTCCCATTTTTGAGAGACATGTACATACACCTTGTAATTTAATCAAGCCGTGGGCATTTACATTTCCGCATGCATACATCATGTAATTTTCAAAATTAGGGTGTTACTTGCATTGATAAGTCCTAAGCCGATCTTTCTTTCATTTTGGTAAGGGATGTCGCGCTTGGCCTCCTTCCTGCGCCTCGACAGGGTTACACCACCACTGGACGAAATCAACCGCATATGGATAAGTCTACGCCAAATTGATCGGGATTACATCACCACCTTCGTCGGAGATGTGCCCCTATTGTCCACTCGTCAGGTAGACTGGAATTTCCTTGGAGCAGCCGTGACGTTTTGGGATCCAATCCACGCCGTCTTCAACATCCAAGGCACCGAACTTGCACCCACTATTGAGGAATATAGGACCCTTATCGGCCGAGCCGCAGTCACCCACGTTATTATAGAGCCCAATCTCCGAACCACTCGACCGGTCTTAGTTTCGCGCTTACTCGGAGTGCAAAGGTCTTTGCTGCACGCCGAACTCGCATATTCCGGTGGTACCGAGATAATAACTGCGAAACTACTCCGTTTTATCGAGTCACAAACGCGTGTGATCCAAGGGGATTTTTTTCAAAAGAATTTATGTCATGCAGTTTTACTTTTGATTTTTGTAACTCTTTTATTTCCTTGCGCAGCTGATCGTATAGACGCAGCTTTAGCTAGCGTCGTTCTCCAAGTGGTCGGAGGCCGCGAGTATGAGGTAGGCTTAGTGGCTGAGACTATTCGGTCCCTCGACCGCGTCACACGAACAGCTGATCGTAGGTTGAGAGGGTCCCCAATCCTCTTACAAATTTGGCTTCAAAGTCATGCAAACCCCTTTGGCCTCGTGAGGCCAGTCCTGTTTTTCAGTCGTTCGGGGTCAATCATTTCGCAGTTATTATCTCTGATACGTGTGGAAGAACGCAAGGTTTCCGAGTGGATCAAAATTTTTCGCGAAATACCACCTAGGGGCTTTAAGTGGCGAGCCGCGTGGATGCCACCCGGACCCGCGGCCCTTAGGTGTCCTGATTTTAACGGAGTCCCACTCGTAAGCCATGCGGGGTCCACCACATATTTCCCGGCGCGAGTAATGAGGCAGTTTGGCAGCTTGCAGACAGTTCCCGAGGACACGGCGCGTGATAGATTCGAACACACTTGGCGAAAGGATCAGACATCCATGGATCGTCAAAGTGACATCGAACGGGTTTTGGACGCGTGGCGAGCCGTGGTCATCGAACGTCCGTATTTCCCCGAGCATCCAACCCTCGAGGAACGGGATTTCCAGGCTACCGAGGAATATGTCCTCCGCTTCTATCGATGGGGTCCGACAGCACACGAGGATTCCTTCGACTCTCCACGAGCCGAAGATAGCGGACCAACGGGAGCGTCTCTCACCTCGAATGTGGCCATCCAAGCGGAGCTTGCTAACCTCAGGGCCGAGAGAGATCGTCTTCGTCAGGAAGTCACAGAGAGAGACGAGCAGCTTGTGGATCAGCGACAATTACAGAGAGAGCTCGCCCAGGCCCGCGCCGAGCTACAGAGGCGCGAGCAGGAGTTGGCACGAGCGAATGTCGCCTTGGAGAGGTTCAGGAAGAGAGCCCGTGGAGGTCCACACACCCCTTAGGTTAGACACCTCCACCAGGTCCTCACCTGGATCGGTACTCTCCACGGCCACAGTCACTCGAACCCGGAGCGCGGTGGAAGAACGACTTAGGGCTTATTTTTAAAATTGCATTGTATCTTGGAACCCTTTTGAATCAATGCGAGTGACAGCATTAGTTTTCAAAATCCATGCATCTCATGCACGTCATCCCCTATTTTATTATTCCACATATTTTTATTTTAAACGTAATTCGTTTGCGCCGTAATTTACACACTTGTTAATGCAGGTAACCATAACTGGCGCGCACCGTTATCTCACTCGTTTGCAACTAAGGATGGCGCAAAATAACCTGCCCGCTAGTTCCGAGGAAAACACTCCACCGACGCCGGTTTATTATCAACCGCCCATGACTCATGCCCTGCCACCACCAACCCCTGCAGGCGCACTCCCGACACACTTGGGAGAAATTCCGCCACCAGTCCCAACACCGGAGGCCCAAGCGCCGTCCACCTCTACTGAGGGTGCGGCCCGCATCGTCGCACTGGAAGGCGACATTACCGCACTGAAAGGCACGGTCAATCAGATGGCCGCCGACATGGCCGAGCTCATTGATGCGATTCCCGCCAAGAATGACGAGACCCGACAACTAAAGGAACCCAAGATCGTTCCACGATCAGATTTGATTGACGAACCCTCGACCCGTTGTTTACGACAAAAACAAGAACCTTGGCATAACTGACCTCAACCCGTTGTTTAATGCGAAACAAGAACCTCGGTATATAGGAAGACGCCACAAACGGTAATGGAAAACCGCTTGATAAGTCGATGAAGACGCCACAAACGGTGGTGGAAAGCCGTTTGATAAGTCGATGATGAACGCCACGGAAACTTCCGATAAGTTCGATTAGTTCTTCAAGAACCAAAGAGAATACTCTCACAATTTTCTGAATGTTCCTTTCATTAAAAATTGACTAAGATGAATATATATAGACATAAAGTAACCCTAATCTGGTCATATCTCCTCCTATAGATAAGGCAATTAAAACCAAGAATATCTAAATACCCCTAGAATATCTCTATGAGATTTAAACTTCAAACAAATCTGATGTTATCTTCTGTTGATCATCAACTATTCTAGAAGCTTCCTTAAACACTTGCTGAATTTAGCCTTGTCCGGAATCTTCTATAACTTGAATAATGTTGATGGATCTTTGTGGATCACGTGATTCATGTCCAATGGGCCTCCACGAATTTGCTTGAGCCCAAACCTCTTGAATCAGGCCGTTGAGTTCATCTTTAAACTTCTTTACTCGTGCTCGCGTAATCGGTCCAATTGGAACTTGAGCTGGATCCCTTGAAGTCATGCTACGATTTGCATCATTCCCCTCCTCTTGAAAAGGATTTGTCCTCAAATCATCACCTACATCAAAAGGAAGCAAATCAGAAACATTAAAAGTAGCACTTACATTGTACTCACCAGGTAAGTCTAGTTTATAAGCATTGTCATTGATGCACTCCAGGACTTGAAAAGGTCCATCTCCTCTTGGAAGCAGTTTGGAACGTTTTTGCGCCGGAAATCTCTCTTTCCTCATATGCAACCAAACCCAATCTCCGGGTTCAAAAATCAGCTTATGACGGCCCTTGTTGGCGTGTTTTGTATACTGCTCCGTTTTTCGCTCAATGTTGAGTCTTGTTTTCTCATGAATCTGCTTGACAAATTCAGCTTTCTTTTTGCCATCTAAATTAACATGCTCAGTCAAAGGTAAAGGGGATAAATCCAATGGAGTTAAAGGATTAAATCCATAAACAACTTCAAATGGTGAAAATTTAGTAGCGGAATGAACAGATCTGTTATAAGCAAATCAACATGTGGTAAACACTCTTCCCATGTTTTAATGTTTTTTTTATGATTGCCCTCAACAAAGTAGACAAAGTTCTATTTACTACTTCCGTTTGACCATCAGTTTGTGGGTGACAAGTAGTAGAAAATAACAGCTTAGTACCTAACTTACACCACAAAGTCTTCCAAAAATAGCTCAAGAACTGAGCATCTCTATCCGAAACAATTGTTCTAGGCATGCCATGTAACCTCACAATCTCCCTAAAGAACAAATCAGCAACATGCGAGGCATCATCCATTTTGTAACATGGAATAAAGTGTGCCATCTTAGAAAATCTATCCACAACCACAAAAATTGAATCTCTCCCACGTTTAGTCCTAGGTAATCCTAACACAAAATCCATTGAAATATCAATCCAAGGCTCAATAGGAATTGGTAAAGGAGTATACAAACCGTTAGGCTGCACTCTGGATTTAGCTTGCCTACACGTAATGCATCTACCACAAATTCTCTCAACATCTCTTTTCATATGTGGCCAATAGAAGTGTTCTTGCAAAGTAGCTAAAGTCTTTGCAATTCCAAAATGTCCCATTAATCCTCCACCAAGAGATTCATGCACCAATAACTTTTCCTTCCTAAACACATCTAAAACAGATTTCAAATGTACCTTATGATCATCTAAGTTTTTGCTGTAAACTAGTATATCATCAAAGTAGACAACCACAAATCTACCTATAAATGCACGCAAAACATGATTCATAAGTCTCATAAAAGTGCTTGGAGCATTAGTCAAACCAAAAGGCATAACTAACCATTCGTACAAACCGTATTTTGTTTTAAAGGCAGTTTTCCATTCATCTCCTTCTTTCATTCTAATCTGATGATAACCACTCTTTAAATCAATTTTAGAAAATACACAAGAACCATGTAACTCATCTAACATATCATCTAAGCGAGGAATAGGATGACGATACTTTACCGTTATGTTGTTGATTGCTCGGCAATCAACGCACATTCTCCACATCCCATCCTTCTTAGGTACAAGTATTACTGGAACAGCGCATGGGCTCAAGCTCTCCCTCACGTACCCTTTCTCTAACAACTCCTTTACCTGCCGTTGAAGCTCCTTTGTCTCCTCAGGATTGCTCCTATAGGCTGGTCGGTTTGGAATTGTCGCACCGGGAACAAAATCAATTTGATGTTCAATCCCTCGGATTGGAGGTAAGCCATGTGGTGTTTCCTCGGGAAAGACATCCTCATACTCCTGCAAAAGAGAAACAACAGAACTAGGAAGAGAGATATCAAGTTCGTTAGTATTGAAAAATGCCTCTTTGTACAAAAGTACAATCATCGGCTGATTTAAAAACATTGCTTGCCTAATTTCTCCCATGTTTGCATAAAAATTCTTTTGTTTTCTCTCTGATTTTCTCTCAATGGCCGAATTTTGATTTTCTTTTTCTCTCTCATTTTTCTCGGCCTCTCTCTGATTTTCCCTCGTTTTCTTCTGTTCACTCTCTTTCTTTTGATCACTCTCTTTTTGCAATCTCACTTGATCCTCATGTACTTGCTGCGGAGTCAATGGTACAAGAGTGATTGATCGTTGATTAAGTACAAAGGAGTATTTGTTCGTAAAGCCATCATGCTTCACACGCCTATCAAATTGCCATGGACGTCCAAGCAACAAATGTCCCGCTTGCATCGGTATTACATCACACAACACTTCATCTTCGTATTTACCGATTCGAAATGCAACTAACACTTGCTTGTCCACCCTTATTTCACCACTATCATTTAACCATTGCAATTTGTATGGCTTGGGGTGCTTCAGCATGGGTAGTCCCAATTTTTCCACCATTGTTATGCTTGCGACATTAGTACAACTACCATCATCTATAATCACACTACATACCTTGTCTTTGATGTAGCACCTAGTGTGAAAGATGTTCTCCCGCTGTATTTCTTCAACTCCTTTTATTTGCAAGCTCAATGCTCTCCTTGCCTCCAATGTTAATGCATCTGGAGCTAAATATTTCTCCTCGGGAACGTCCTCCAATGGGGGCATGTCATCGGGATCACTCTTTCTTTGGAACGATGGGAATTTCATCTTAATACTACCCAAGTTCTTGTCTTCCCGATTCCTATCTTCTCTAAACCGCCCTCCATGTTTCCTATTACTAACAACTGAATCTCGATCATCTTCATCAAAACTAGCCCCATAATTCTCTTCATCTTCAACCCTCACTTCCTCGGTTGAACTATTTCCTTCCTACATGCATTAAGAGAGTTTTGTGGCTGCTCCACACGTTTATTCTCCATCAGATCTATCCGTTCATGAAACTGCTCAAACTCCAACCTCATCACACGCCTCATCTCACTCATCATGGCCTCTATAAGTATTTTCGAATCAGCTAATTCCGTAGCACCTTCGGGAATACTCTTAGCACTGTTGTGAGACATGATTGCTGCAAAATAAAGTTAGAAAAAAAAAGGACCTCACAATTCTCTCCCTTACGTGTTTACACTCAAGAATGTGAATCACTCTACACTCGTGTTTTCACTCAAACAAACGTGGCTTTTAACCCTCTAATGTTCTTACCACTCCTGCCTTTTTTCCACTCAATAATTCTCTTTAAGATCTTTTGGAACTAAACAAACAATTCTCCAAAATTTCCAGCAGCAATTCCCCAAGAACTTACCAAGGAAAATTAATATTCAAAGGAAATTTCAAGAAGAAAAGAAGCAAGAGAAAAGGCAACCAGAATGAAGTATATCAGAATGTTATATGAAATTCTGGAATCAAAATCAATGTAGATCACAAAGAAAGGGAAATAACAACTTTAGAATGGTCTAATGTAAAGAATTTAGATCAAATTGACAACGATGTCTTATTTCTTTTCTTTCGACCCTTCTTTTTTTTTTCAGCTCTGTATTTTTTTTTTGGCCGAAATTTTTTTTTCAGCTCTTTTTTTTTTTGCTGCTAACAATCCACAAAGAACATACTCGATGAAGTGAAACTCAGCAAATTGACACAAAAAAAAAATGGATAGGATAAACCCGATTTGGAACCTGATTCTCTGATACCAAATGATGCGATTCCCGTCAAGAATGACGAGACCCGACAACTAAAGGAACCCAAGATCGTTCCACGATCAGATTTGATTGACGAACCCTCGACCCGTTGTTTACGACAAAAACAAGAACCTTGGTATAACTGACCTCAACCCGTTGTTTAATACGAAACAAGAACCTCGGTATATAGGAAGACGCCACAAACGGTAATGGAAAACCGCTTGATAAGTCGATGAAGACGCCACAAACGGTGGTGGAAAGCCGTTTGATAAGTCGATGATGAACGCCACGGAAACTTCCGATAAGTTCGATTAGTTCTTCAAGAACCAAAGAGAATACTCTCACAATTTTCTGAATGTTCCTTTCATTAAAAATTGACTAAGATGAATATATATAGACATAAAGTAACCCTAATCTGGTCATATCTCCTCCTATAGATAAGGAAATTAAAACCAAGAATATCAATAGAGATATGACATAATCTATAAAGATATAAAATCTAAATACCCCTAGAATATCTCTATGAGATTTAAACTTCAAACAAATCTGATGTTATCTTCTGTTGATCATCAACTATTCTAGAAGCTTCCTTAAACACTTGCTGAATTTAGCCTTGTCCGGAATCTTCTATAACTTGAATAATGTTGATGGATCTTTGTGGATCACGTGATTCATGTCCAATGGGCCTCCACGAATTTGCTTGAGCCCAAACCTCTTGAATCAGGCCGTTGAGTTCATCTTTAAACTTCTTTGCTCGTGCTCGCGTAATCGGTCCAATTGGAACTTGAGTTGGATCCCTTGAAGTCATGCTACGATTTGCATCACTCATAGCCCTACTCAGAGCTCCAAACCGCACCTCCTCCAACTCTACTCCGCCTCCGGGGTACGGGCCAACAGTCGACCCAAACCCCTGGGTCCTGCCGACCCATGCTCCGGAAGATATTGAAGCGCCTGCAATACATGCACCGGCGGGCCACCCGGCCAACGTCCCTCCACCATCAGTGATTCTCCCGGCGGCCATCCCTCTTCCGCCGTCGGACCCAACCATGCTCATATCGCCGCCGATGTCTATACCGGTTTCGGCTCCTGTTTACGCAGCTCCTTCGCCGATGGTCTTCCCGGCATCGAGCCCCCACGCTCCTGCTCATACATCCGAGCCTCTCCCATTCCAAGCTCTACAACCCCACATCAGCTTTTCTTACCCAACTCTACCTCCCCTAAATATTCCCATCCCTGAACCGGGCATGCCAACCCAGGCTATCCCTATAGCTCCACCAACAAACTTTCTCCCGGAAACGGGGACTGAGCAGGAACAGAGATTGAAGAAGTTGGAAGAGATTATCCGAGCCCTACAATCAGGCGACTCCCACCTCGATGCCGGCGACGGCGATTGGAGTCTTTTCACAGGTATGCAGCTACCCCCAAAGATTAAGGTGCTTGAATTCCAGAGGTACTACGGCACGACCGACCCTCGTCACCATCTCCGTCACTACCGGGGAAAGATGCTGCAGTACTGGAATTACGAAGAGTTCGTCATCCACACGTTCCAGGATAGCTTGGCAGGAGCGGCTCTTGACTGGTACATGTCACTGAAGCTGCGGATATCCCCACGTGGGCGGACCTCTCAAGCAAATTCATCGACCAGTATAGGTACTGTGCGGAGACGCCCCCGACTTTGCTGGAGCTTAGCACGATGGAGATGACCGACGACCAAGGCTTCGAGGCCTATGCAGTGAAGTGGCGGGCTAGAGCGGCGAAGCATGTCCCTCCGATCAGTGAGGCACAGCAGATCCAATTATTCCACTCCACTCTTAAAGGGGCCTACTACTTGCACTTGTTGGTCCACACATCTTCATTCTCCAACCTTATCAACGCCGGAAAGAAGCTCGACATCGGCATTAAGCTCGGCAAGATAGAAGGACCGGCCGAGAAGAAAGAGGGAGAGTCCTCGAAGAAGGCTGCTACTGGTACACCCTCTACGGGAAACAGGAGAGGAAGAGACGCGTTCGTTAATGCTGTTAACACAGGGCGCTAAGCCCCCCAGCAGTATTCCATCAATTACACGCCCGCACCACCGGCCACTCAGGCGTATGCCCCACCTCCGATGCATTATCAACAACTCCCAGCGCAGCAAGTTTACTATTCCAGCCCGCCGGCTTCCTTTCCGTCGCCGATCCCGCAGCAATACGCCCATAATTATGCCCCTGTTCCTCCTCCGATTCAACAAAGTAGGCCCCCGGCTTCGAGAACTCCTTAGCCGGTGCAACGGGCTCCGGCCCCGCAGGACCAACAGGGCATCGCGACACAAACGCGGCGTAAACAGTTCACACCCCTGCCGGCTCCGCTCTCCCACATATATCGGCAACTCCTCGCAGGTAACAAGATCCGATCGATAGCACCTAACCCTGATTTCGACCCAACCATCCAAGATCAGAGTCGGCACTGCGAGTACCATCAGGGTGCACCCGGTCACACCACCGACAATTGTTGGAAGCTACGGGAGAGGATCCAACAGATGATTGATGACAAGCAACTCACGTTCAACGCCGTTAAACCCCCGAATGTGCAATCAAATCCTCTTCCCGATCACGGGTCAAGCTCAGGACCCAGCATTAACATGATCGATGTTTGCGCTATAGGGGAGTACGAGACCGGACAGGAGGCACCGGCCCCCTTCGTAATTGAATATGTCCCTGCGGAAACCGGTGTAGGGTATGCAGGGTTCGATGCCACACCCACCCCATTCGTGATAGAAGTCCCCGCACGAGAGCCATATCAAGATAGCAAGGTCCAGTGGACCTACGAAGGGAGTGTCGGGAACCTCGAGCGTCAATTTAGCGTCATGGGCGTGACGCGCTCGGGTCGAGTCTACGAAAACCCGGAGGCCGCAAACAAAGGGAAGGCCCCTGCTGCGGCGTTGGGAATCGCCCTGGAAGCTACGCCGATTCCCCAAAAGAAGGTGACCGAAGAGAAAGCTGAGGCTTTCATGAAGATTATCAAGGCAAGCGAGTACAAAGTCGTTGAACAAATGGGCAAATCTCCAGCCCACATTTCACTACTCGCCCTCCTCTTGGGTTCAGAGCCACATCGTGAAGGGCTCCTGAAGGTCCTGACAGCGGCACAGGTCCCTAAGGAGGCGGCTCCAGATCTCATTGCAGAGACCGTTGGCCCAATCTTCTCCACAACATTTCATTCTCGGATGACGAACTTCCCCCCGAAGGGTACGCTCATTCGCGGGCGTTGCACATCGTCTGTAAGTGCAATAACTTCGTGGTAGGCCGGGTCATGATCGACAACGGTTCGGCTCTCAATGTATACCCTGTTTCCACCATGAAACAGATGAATGTGGATTTGAATCGTATTCGCCCGAGCAAGACGGCGGTTCGAGCCTTCGATGGCTCGCGGAGGGAAGTGAACGGAGAGATCGACCTTCTGATCGAGGTAGGCCCATGTTCATTCAGCGTCACTTTCCAGGTCCTCGACATCCCGAATGGCTTCAGCTTGCTACTCGGGAGGCCATGGATCCATTCAGCGGGCGCAGTTCCCTCCACCTTGCATCAGAAGCTTAAGTTCATCGTGGAAGAGCGACTCGTCACGGTCAAAGGTGAGGAGGACTATGCGATTTATAAGGAGACGGCTGTCCCCTACATCAGTATTGGGGACGATCAGAACCTCCCCTTCCACTCGTTCGATACCATCTCCGTCATCCGAGATTACGGAAAGGTCGGTCCGTTCCGCGTCGACCGCATGGTGTGGAAGATCTTGCTGCGCCATAACTACATTCCGGGTTCCGGGCTCGGAGCACATGGGCAAGGGATCAACCACCCCATCGAGATCGAAGAGTACAAGAACAGGAGGGGACTCGGTTTTCGCCCTTCCTGCCATGAGATTATTGAAGCCCGTAGAGGCAAACACCTCCACCGTCTCGCCGCGCACTACGGGAAGATCAACAGGGGCATCCCGATTCCCCCACTCTCTTACTTTTTCCCCGCACCACCGCACATCGTTGGAGGCACTCTCGACGACCCCTTCGCGGGTTCAGATGCCGAGCCTGTCGATTTGTCAGCCATATGTGCCGTCACCGAGGAGACTCCTTTAGGGATCCAAATCCGCCTCACGCAGGAGAATGAGGAGCTTAACAACTGGACCTCAGTCCCGCGCTACTCGGCTGTAATCGCCGATGTGTAAGGCTATCTATGTGTTTGATGTTTCCCGCGTGTCGGCATAGCCATAAGCCGCGCGACGGAAGAGGGATTTTGTTATGGCTTCGCGCTTACATCACTAATGAAATCTCTGCATGCATTTTGAATTTTCGCGTCTACCTTCTCCTTTCTCTCACTTATTTCGCAATGCTCTAAAATTTCTAAGACAATTCATTTAAATTGCCAGGCTCCACTCGAATCCAAATCTTTGACACGTCGATTCGAACCCATCCGAAGAACCCCTCGAAGAGCCCCAACCCATATACTTCGAGGAAGGGCTCGACAAGGATGGTCGAGTGCCTGAGATAGAGGAGAGTTTGCATCGCCTCAAGAACCGTCAACTCACCTCAGTTGAGCCGACATAAGAAATCAACGTGGGCACCGAAGAGGAACCCCGCACGCTAAAGATCGGGACGGGACTCGATCCAACTCAACGAGTCCGGATGATCGATTTCTTGAAGGAATACCAAGAGGTTTTCGCCTGGTCCTACGCTGACATGCCGGGCTTAGATCCATCGATAGTCAAGCACTTTCTCCCGCTTAATACAGAGAATTTCCCGCCCAAACGGCAGCATCTACGGCGGCAGCGAGCCGGCCTCCTCATCTGCATCAAAGAGGAGGTCGTCAAGCAAATAGATGCAGGATTCTTAGAAGTCTGCAATTACTCCGAATGGGTGGCAAACATCGTGCCCGTGGAGAAGAAGGACGGAAGGGTCAGGGTTTGCGTCGACTATCGGGACCTCAACAAGGCTAGTCCTAAAGACAACTTCCCTCTGCCTCACATCGACGTCTTGGTCGATAACACTGCGTGCCACAATCAGTTCTCTTTCATGGATGGCTTTTTGGGGTATAACCAAATCCGAATGGCCGAAGAGGACAAAATCAAAACAACTTTCATCACAATGTGTGGCACATTTTACTACAAGGTCATGCCCTTCGGTCTCAAAAATGCCGGGGCAACCTACCAACGGGCAATGGTCACACTCTTCCACGACATGATGCATAAGGAGATCGAGGTCTACGTCGACGACATGATCGCTAAGTCCAAGGAGGGAGAAGATCACCTCGTCAATCTGAGGCGTCTCTTTGAACGTCTCAAGAAGTACAAGCTTAAGCTCAACCCGGCCAAGTGCACATTCGGCGCAAAGTCCGGAAAACTGCTAGGATTTGTGGTCAGCGAACGAGGCATCAAGGTCGATCCCGACAAGGTGAAAGCAATCAGGGAGCTACCTCTGCCATCGACAGTGCGCGAGGTGCGGAGCTTTTTAGGTCGACTGAACTACATCGCGCGCTTCATCGCGAACCTGTCAGACAAGTGTCAACCCCTCTTCCGGCTGCTTCGTAAAAACGCAGCAATTGAATGGGACGACGACTGTCAGAAGGCCTTTGATGATATTAAGACATACTTAGTTCAGCCGCCGGTGTTAGTCCGGCCCACACCAGGTCGACCTCTCGTTCTTTACCTGACAGTGCGCCGACAATCCTTGGGGTGTATGTTGGGGCAAGAGGATGAGTTTACACGCGCAGAACATGCCATCTACTACCTGAGCAAGAAGTTTACTGAAGGGGAATCCAATTACCCAGAGATCGAGAGGATGTGCTGCGCACTAGTGTGGGTCATGCAGAGACTTCGACAGTACACTCTCTATCACGCTATCCGCTTGCTGTCAAAAGCGGATCCCCTGAAATATCTGCTTGGTAGCCCATTCTCCATGAGAAACATCGCTAAGTGGCACTGTCAACTGACGGAGTACGACATTGAGTACGTACCCCGCTCATCAGTCAAGGGGCAAGCAATTGCAGAGCATTTGGCAGAATTTCCAATCGAGGATGACACGCCGATCGATTCCGACTTTCCAAACGAAGGGATCCTCCAAGTGGATGAGGAGGAGGATGGGACCGCGTGGAAGATGTATTTCGATGGCGCAGTGAATTCCACCGGTTCCGGTATAGGCGCAGTGCTGATATCCCCGGACGGACGTTATTATCCGATTGCAGCAAAAGTCGATTTTCCATGCACCAACAACGTGGCCGAATACGAGGCATGCATCCTTGGCCTGCAGGCAGTGATCGATTTCAAGGTGAAGGAGCTAGAAGTGTTCGGGGACTCAATGCTCACAATCTTCCAAACATTGGGACAATGGAAGACGAAAGACGCGAAGCTAATACCATACCACGAGTATCTCGAGGAGTTAGCGGAGAACTTCGAGAAAATCTCGTTCACATACACGCCGTGCATCAAAAACCAGTTTGCAGACGCGCTTGCGACACTGGTATCAATGGTGAACATCACAAAAGAAAATATCATCGAGCCACTCGAGATCGAGATTGCCAAAGGCCCGGCTCATTGCGGCGCAATTGAGGCCACCAATGAACAACCATGGTACGAAGACATCTGACACTTTCTACAAACCGGCCAATACCCGACATTCGCCAATCGTCGGGACCGGAAAACACTTAGGCGACTCGCAGCGCATTACTTCCTAAGCGGAGAGACTCTCTACCGTCGCTCCTTCGACGCCACACTACTCCGGTGTGTCGACGAAAACGAGGCACAACGCCTCATGTGAGAGATACACGAAGGGAACTGCGTACCCCACATGAGCGGTCTCATGCTCACCAAGAAACTCATGCGCCTGGGTTACTTCTGGTCCACTATGGAGGCTGATTGCGCCAAACACGTCAGACACTGCCATTTGTGCCAAGTCTACGCCGACCAAATCAAAGCACCCCCCAATGAGTTATGCCCGATGGCGGCCCCGTGGCCCTTTTTAATGTGGGGAATCGATGTGATTGGTCCTATCAATCCCAAAGCATCCAACGAACATCTGTTCATTTTGGTGGCAATCGATTACTTCACCAAGTGGATCGAGGCCATAACCCTCGCTTCGGTCACCGCAAATGCCGTGGCACGTTTCCTTAAGCGCGATATCATTGCCCGATATGGAGTCCCTGAGACGATCATCACCGACAATGCCAAGAACCTGAACAACAGGATCATTGACGAGCTTTGTGAGCGATTCAAAATACACCATCGCAACTCCACACCATACCGTCCCCAAATGAACGGTGCGGTGGAGGCCGTGAACAAAAATATCAAGAAGATCATCGAGAAAATGACGGTGACTTACAAAGATTGGCACGAGATGCTCCCTTTCGCACTCTTGGCATACCGAACATCTATCCGCTCCTCAATCGGGGCAACTCCGTATTCCTTGGTCTACGGCATGGAAGCGGTCCTCCCAATCGAAGTGGAGATTCCTTCCATGAGGGTCCTCGCCAAGTCCAAGCTCAAAGAAGCAGAATGGGCAAAACAACGTTATGAACAACTCAATCTCATCGACGAGAAACAGCTAACAGCGCTCTGCCACGGCCAATGCTACCAACAAAGAATGGCCCGAGCGTTCAATGCAAGGGTCCGTCACCGCGAGTTCAAACCCGGTGACCTCGTCCTGCGAAAGGTTCTTCACATTACGCCTGACTCCAGGGGCAAGTTCGCATACAAGTATGACGGACCCTTCGTCGTCAAGGAAACCTTCTCCGGAGGGGCAATTATCTTAAGCGACATGGATGGGACTGAAAACGCGCTCCCGGTCAACGCCGACACCATCAAGAAGTACTATCCCTGATAGCCTTCTTCGATACTTCAGAGAGAAAAATAATGATTTTCCCGCTAGGTCGAAAACCTCCTTAAGGCAACCTAGGCAAAAGTTAGGGAACGAGGGGCACGGCTTAAAATCCCGCAAAGGGGAGTCGTGGCAAAAGGAGAGCACAAATCAATTCATCGCTAGGCTGAAAACCCGTAAAGGGCGGTCTAGGCAAAAGTTAGAGGAACTGAGAGGTGCGATCGAATCCCAACAGGGGCGATCATAGTAAAAGGTGAGAACTCATGTGAGAAAAGTCAAATAAAATACCCCGCTAGGTCGTCTCTCATCTTGCGGCCTAGGCAAAAATTAGGGGCAATTGTCGGCTTGACCACGAAAGAACAACGGCACTTCGCGTGAAGCTACGGCTAGTAGTTAAGTGAATGTCACATTCGGGGACACGGCCGCCCCTCAAATGGCCAACTGAATCCAAGTCCCCGAAGCATCGCTATATAGATTTCGTTTGCACATCGTAATTCCAGCGGTATCGTGTAACTGACAACGACCGTTAGCCACCGTTCCCTATGTGCAGGAATGAGCATGCGGATCCCGAAAGGTGTCCCCTCCTGACGGACTTATGTCTGCCGCATGCGATAGGATGCAATACCAAACCAAGCGAGTGACCCTCAAGGAGGCATACGGCGCCGAATCATGCGACGAGCAACGAACAACGCTTACCATTGCGCCGCCACAAGCACAATTTGGACTCAAATCCGACGAATCAGAGTCTTCCCTTTTCGGCGCCCCGCGCCGTTCCCTAACACTATCTGTTACTTTTGCACTCCCTGCACTTTCGCACCATGTCCATCTTTACTGCTTTCCATACTTCGCGTCCATGGACTTCGTATCCACGTTTACTGCTTTTCGAACTTCGCGTCCACATTTATTGCTTTCCGGACTTCGTGTCCACATTTATCGCTTTCCGGACTTCGCGTCCATGGACTTCGTGTCCACGTTTACTGCTTTTCGGACTTCGCGTCCACATTTATCGCTTTCAGGACTTCGCGTCCATGGACTTCGTGTCCACCTTTACTGCTTTTCGGACTTCGCTCCACATTTATCGCTTTCAGGACTTCGCGTCCATGGACTTCGTGTCCACGTTTACTAATTTCCGGACTTCGCGTCCACATTTATCGCTTTCCGGACTTCGCGTCCATGGACTTCGTGTCCACGTTTACTGCTTTTCAGACTTCGCGTCCACATTTATCGCTTTCAGGACTTCGCGTCCATGGACTTCGTGTCCAGGTTTACTGCTTTTCGGATTTCGCGTCCACATTTATCGCTTTCAGGACTTCGCGTCCATGGACTTCGTGTCCACATTTACTGCTTTCCGGACTTCGCGTCCACATTTATCGCTTTCCGGACTTCGCGTCCATGGACTTCGTGTCCACGTTTACTGCTTTTCGGACTTTGCGTCCACATCTATTGCTTTCAGGACTTCGCGTCCCTATTTACCGCTTCCAAGACTTTGTGTCCATCTTCGCTGCTTTCCGGATTTTGTGTCCGCATTTACCGCTTTCAGGACTCCGCGTCCATATCTATTGCTTTATGGGTTTCATCATCGCCTTAATTGTTTTGAGTTACAAATTCACATTTTATCATTTGCTTGCTATGACTCATTTGTCTTCTTTTTCTTCCCACAAACAGGCCCGTTGCACTTGCATAGCTTACTCCTATATACCCAAAACAAGAGGGCAAACAGCTATTGGGAGAATGATCGGATGATCGCCGGGACCAAACAAGGTGCCTCTCATGGTCTTTGGATGCATCCTCTATCCGAGCACGCAACTAAAGAGGGGCAAGCTGTCAGCACCCAATTTCGGTCGACCGGCTCCAGAGGGGCAAAATCGTCATTTTTACCATCCATCGGAGGGAAGTATTTCTGGTTAATTGCATGAGCACTCGCGACTTTTGGAGATAGAATATCTCCTCAATTTAGCGCCAATTTACCATTTTTTTTCAAAAAAATACTCCATGGGTAGTCCTTGAATTTTACATGCGCCAACGTCAATTTTTAAAATTCAGGACTAAAATTAAGGCCGAAAAATATTTTATTGCGTAACATTGATCCATGAATTTTTCTGAACACAATGTCAGTCTCGGATTAATTTTTCGACACCCAATTGCAAAAACGAGAATTTTAATCTCTACGCGCGTTAAACTTGAATTTTCGAATTTTTTGAATTTCTATTAAAAAAAAAGAACAAAGTGGCTGGGCCGGTCAGAGTCGGTCAGACAACTCTGACCGACCGTTGAAAAAAAAAAAAAGCAAGTCAGAGGCAACGGTCAGAATCTGACCGTTGCCCCTTTTTCCCGCCATTTCCTTTTCTTTCTTTCTTCTTCTTTCCTTCTTCTCTTCAGCCGTTTCGTTTTTTTTTCCGGGACCACACCCCCGATCCTCCCAACTGGATTTCTTCATGCTCCATCACCTCTAGATCACGGCTCGTCCTAGCGGCTCACTCCCTCAGCTCATTCGGCCCGAAGCCCTAGCCGTTCAATCCCTTCAGTTGAGCCAAGAATAGAAACCCTAGCAATAAAAACCCTAACTTTCCTCTCCCCAAAAAGAAGAAGACCGGGGACGAAAAAAAAACTCCGACTCTCTCTCACGCTCTCTCAGCTCGAGTACTCCCGGAAAATCCAAAAAAGAAAAGAAACCCTAGCTGCTCTCGGATGGAACCGTCGGTTGTCGAAAGAAAACCCTAACGAACAATTCCCGATAGCTCTCTCTTACCTCACCTCTGGCTCGACTCCTCTCGGAAAAAGCCCACAGCTCCTACCACAGACTCTCTCTAGAAAACCCTCACGCTCTCAACTTGTTCATCCTTGCCCCCGTGCCCCAGAAAATCTTCAGCTCCTCCCCTAAAGATACACGGACCTCTCTTTCCTCGACTGTGCAGGTTAACCCGGCTCTCGCCAGTACTTGAGCCACGTCCAACAAGTCGCCGAAGGCCCCGGGGAACCGAGAGTTCGCATGCACACCGCCGGAGCCATCGGAGCCACCCAGCCCTTCCTCTCGGATGTTGTCTGCACTAGTCGGGTCTGCCATAACCCGACTCGCCCTCCTACAGCCCGAACTCCCTCAGTTCACGCTCGGCCTTCAGCTCCCACGTTCTCTCAGACCTCGGCTCCCTTAGCTCCTCGTCCGGCCTCCAGCTCGCCTCTCGCCACCACCCGAGCCGCTCGGCCGCCCCGAACTAGATCCCTTCCTCTCCTTTATTTCGTTTTTTTGCTAACCGGGTCAACTTCTCTCCGGGCCAGCGCAGGTAGCAACCCAGTCCGGATCCAATCGCCTAGTCCAGATCTCCTCGGCCCAGCCCGCGTTCAGCAGTGGCCCAGTCGCGTCGGCCCACTCGGCCCAATCCAGTGGATCTTAGCCCAGTTTGATCGCGGCCCGTCCGAGCTTCCTCGGCCCAGTCCATCCTACCAGATCTCAGCCTGTCACGGCCCGGCCCAACTCGCCCAGCAATTTTTGACTTTTTTTTTTTCATTTTTCTTATTTACAGAATCACCCCTCAACTTCCCGAACTAGGTAAATCCTCTACTTAGTGACATGTTTAGGGCTCATTTTCTGAATGCCTATGTTTTCTTGGATGAATATGATGCGAAATGAGTGCTATTGGGGCTGTGTGGGTGATCGGATTTGTCGCAAACTCGATTTTACGAACTTTTCGTTTTGTCTCATTTCAATACAGAGGACGCTTTTTTTTATTTTTTTCAGATCTGCCCCGAATTTTAAAATTATTATTAGTTAAGTCCCGGCCATTTTTAATATTTTCCAATCAGTCCTTGGATTTTCCAGAATTTTCTAACCTTTCCTAGGAACTTTTCAAGTCGTTTCAGTTTGGTCCCGGGGCCATTTTCGCCTTTTTCAGATCTGCCCCGAATTTTAAAATTATTTCTAGTCAAGTACCGGTCATTTTAATATCTTCATATCAGTCCTCGAAATTTTCAGAATTTTCTAAATCAGTTCCAAAACTTTTCGTGTCGTTACAGTTTCGTCCCCGCAGCATTTTATTTTTCAGAATAGTCCCTGAGCTTCCAAATCAGTTTCAGATAAGTCCTGGGTCATTTTCAGTAATTTTTGCAAAGTCCAGAATTTTTCCAAAATATTTAAATCAGTCCCTGAACTTTCTGAAATTTTCAAATCAGTCCCTGTTCTTTTAAAATTGTCCAAATCAGTCCCCGAACATTTTCCAGAGATATCCAATCCCTTTCCTACTTGGATTCCCGACCGACAACACATGTTCCTCGTTTAAATATTTTTGTTTATGTAATTATATGTAGGGGTGTGCACAGATACCAGGTATACCCGGAACCGGTCGGAACCTACCCGTTAGGGTAGGGTCCGGGTAGCTTGTATTGAAAATAGGGTAGGGTCTGGGTATCAAAATAAGGAACCGGTAAAATTCGGTTCCGGTTCCGGTTCCAACCTACAACGTACCCAGAATCGGAATCAGAACCGGTATCCGGAACCGGATGATAATTACTAAAAAAAAAAAAGGAAAGGTAAAGTTAGTCTGTATTACAGACTAACAGAGTCGGGAAGATTGAAGTGAAGACACAAGACAGGAAGGAAGAGCGAAGAGGAACCCTAAATCGCAAATCGTCATCGTCTCCGACTCCAGTTCCTCTCGTCTCCGACTCTCCACTCCAGCTTCTCTCCGTCGGTCGCATCTCGTCTCCGACTCTCCACTCCGGCTCTCTTTCCCGCTGAGCTTCTTTTCTACTCCAAATCTGTCACTCTCGACTCCGACCCTCCACTCCGGCTCCTCTCTATCGCTCTCGTTTCCGACTCTCCTTCAAGCTCCCTTTCCCCGGTGAGATTCTCGTCTGGACTCCACTGCTCACCTAAGCATAGGAATTGCTGACCTTTGCTGCTCTGTTTTCTCTCGGGACGGTTCCAGTTGATAAGGAAATCCTCGGGCTGCGGTGAGTGATCCATAGGAATTTTGTTTATTTAAATTTTCAGCTAGGGTTAGGCTTTTGGCAGACATGTGCTTAGATGGTTAGACCGAAGGCAGTATGGGAAATTGGTTGATTTGTGTTTGTGCTTCATACAGAATAATGACATTTGGGTCGGTAGTCCTATGATGCTATGTTTTTGAGTTAGGTTGTGACTTTAGCGAGTATTCAAGCTCTTGAGATGTCTGGTTTATCTTTTGATGCTCAGTCTGTTGAATTGATATGATAATAAACTTTTAGGTTTTTCTAATTGATCGATGCAATTTCTTCTCCCATCTTTTTGTCGGTGTTAGCAACCGTCGTTTTTGACCAACTGGGTTTATTGGAGTGAAGATTTGCTATCATACTTTGTTCTGCAGTCGGATTTACGACCTGCAAGGGATAGCTATACACTGAGTCTATCAGGTGTAACTGGTTCGTAATGATTTTTCTAATTGGTGAGCGACGTGTCGAGGGGTTCTGTAGTTTAGGGCTAGAGAATGTAGGTTGATTTGCCTGCTTAACTTATCAAAGGCCTAACATGGGGGGAAATATTGGCCGAGTCCTAGTCAGAGCTAAGCATGGTATTGCTCTGCTTCTGTTCGTTGGTAGGTATAGTGCTGGTGCGGCTATGGACACTTCACCTTATCAGGTTCTTGTTAGGCGGTGGATGAGGCAGTAGCAACTTAATTAATTATTGCTACGATCATAGTCATGTCATTCTCAAAATTTTGCTATAGGAAAATCATTTTTTGAGAAAAAGATTTTCTTTACATCTTCGGTTCAGAAAGATGCACCTTGTTACGCTCTTCGACCTTCTAAGTACTATGATTGAGCATGAACTCGAGAAAGCTACGAAAGGTTACACTTGTCATCCTTTAATCTTCTATAATTGAAATTGAAGGAAGCCATGTGAATGGACCGCTTCAATATGATAATTTTTACTGCATCACATGGATATGTTCATTAGGATGGTTGGTTGAGACTTGAAATTGCATTTATACATAAAGAAATTATTGGGGTGTTATTTAGATTCTCAGGCTTGGTTTTTTATTGTTGGTCTTACAATAAAGTCATGTCTCTCCGATAATTTATGACTCGATTTTCCATGGCTTGAAAACAATGTTCCAAAGAAGTGAAACTTTTTTAAATTTTGATTAGGGAATAATACTGGTTGTCAACAAATAGCGAAAATATGCGGCTGAATGAGTTATAGATTCTACTTGTTCGCTTATTTGTTCCCAGAAGGGGTTGACTTGATGAAGGCTTTAGAAATTAGAAGTTCTCAGTGCCGATTAATCTAAATCTATGCCGATGTTATATTTGCCGTGATTACTGATTATGGGTAGGATATTTTCGGTTTTATTTAGTGAGACAAAAAAAATTACAGGTTTCAACAGGGTACCCGGAACCTGTGGTATAATACAGGGTCCGGATAGATTCCGGTTCCATGATTCAACAGGGTAGGGTCCGGTTCCAAAATCTTGGAACCGGTCCCTTACAGGGTAGGGTCTGGGTATCATGAAAAAGACAGGGTACTCGGAACCGATCACCCCTAATTATATGTATGCAACATGATAATATTCTTTGCATGATTTTTTTTTTCATGAATCGGTGTCGTTTATTTGATTTCATTTATATTATGTTTGTGTATGTTTGTATGTGTTCATCACGATCATGGCGGCACCGATTGTATAAAATTTGTATGTTTGTCGTGTTTGACGTGATGATGTGCTCTTGATCCGTGTTTAAGTGCTTTATTTTCTCGTTTAATTCGAAACCTCACACGAATCAGTTTAATAATGTAAACTCGGCCTAAAATCAAAAGTTTAATTTCAAGACCGTTGGAAATTAGAGTTTATCGGGCAGTCCACTAATGGCCATTCCGACAGCTCGAAATCCGTAGACTAAAAGCATTTGGTAAAATTCCAATTAACCTAAAAGATTCCACACACGGGGTAATTAGGACGATGAATTTGGCTAAGTTAAAATCATTTGATCTCTTTTAAGTGAATTGCACGAATCGGTTAATAATCTATAATCGCGTTGACAGTTCAAAAACTGTAGTCATGCTCTTTTAAAATTCACAATTTCAAAAGTACCGAGATACGTGTCACGTAATCTCTACTTTCCGTACACACACATATTTTTCGGTTCAAGGGCATGATTACCGGTTCTTGATCTGTCATCACCCTAGGGTAGGTTTGTGCTTAAAATGGGTCAAAACACGAAAAAAAAATTAATTACAAACTCGACTTAATTAAACATGGGCAAATAGTTGAGCAAAGGGCTAGGTTTCGGGCTTCAGACAAAAAGAACACTCCTAATCTGTAAAGGCCACACTGTCACAATACAGGAAATTCTAAAAACAACACACACATCCGAGACTCGATTACAAACATTGTGTTTGTTGGGTCCATAAAAATAATGCCGAATGCTACATCCTTTCTCTATCATCCTGTTTTGTTTGTTTTAGGGTAGGATTTGTATGCCAAGATACCCCGGTTAATAATCGTTTAATTCACGTAAATTCGGCAATAACAAAACCCCATTGTTTGTTTATTTGTGTTTGCTTGTTACATTCTCGCACTTGTTTGTTATGCGGATCGAGCCCGATCCTTAGGATACGATTTACACGGGTCCAACGCCCCTAACCGTCGATCACGGGGTTCAATGCTCCCATACACCGAGTGCACATCCTAATTTAATTTTCAGTCTTTTCCAAACCACACGGTGAGCACGAGTGGAATAATGACCGAACGCGAACCGATCGGGACTCAGTCGTTGTAATATGTATTTTTATTTGAGAGAACAATGTGAGGGTTCTATGTTGTACATTTATTCATGTAAGAATCCCGATCGAATAGCGGATGGTCGGAGAGTTTCTTCGAATTTACGGTGTCAAAACGCGTAAGATGAGCGGAACTTAATTAAGCGGTAATTAAATAAAAAATGGCAAGCCTAGACAAGCTAGAGTACCGATAGGGCATGCGAGATATAGGCTTGCATGTAACAGAACCCTCGAATTCGGAATCTCGGGTTTCGTAGACCATATGCCTTAGCAATTAGGTGTACCTTGTACCCCTAGACCCGGGTAACTTGTTGGCCCTCGACCTTCGGGTCGTAAAATGACAAGTGGCGACTCCTTCTCACGTGCGTCCGTCGCACGTCCCCGGGAAGGTGGACACTCCCAAGCCGCGTTGCATTAGGCTTCGCGCACGCGTGCCCCGACGAGATGAAAATTCGGGTGCGCACAATCATCCTTGGCTCCTCCCTCTCTCTCGGCTCTCTCCCTTTTATCTTCTTAAGTACCTCCATTATTATCTTTTCACCTCCTTCCATCACCATTCTCCCCTCCTCCATTCTCAACTTCTCTCCTCTCCGTCACCTCGGCCAACTCCTCTCCTCGATGACATACTAGCATCCCTGCCATCTATCATCATCATCAACCTTCTCTTCCTTTGTCACTCATCAGCATACACCATCACCTCCTTCTCTCTCGGCTCCTCTTGACAGACACACACTCTCGACCACAACACATAGTAGCCCACAACCCTTTCTTGATCTCCTCAAGCTGTTGCCGTTGTTTTTCCTATGTCTCGAGCATCCTCGAGTTATTTGTGGTTGAACTCGTGCCTTGTTACAGCTCTTCTGCTTCATGCCACAAGTGTGTTGTCACTCCATCTTCCTTCACCTCACTTCTAGCAACTAGATGAAGTGGGTGATGGCCGTGGCAGTGAGCTGAAAGAGGAAGTGGTGGTGTTGGTGGAAGGACAAGAGGAAGAGGTGAAGGAGATGATGATGGTGGCAGTTATGGAAAGAGGAGGAGATGGAGATGGTTGTGATATGGTGAGGAAGGAAGGAGGCCGAGGAATGTGGTGAGGATAGAAAGAGGCGGGCTAAGGTGATGACAGAGTAAGGGGAAGAAGAAGAGAGAGGAAGATGGTTGTGAAGGAATAATAAAAAATTGAAGGAAAATGCTTATTTGCCTGTAATCGACGTTACCTTGCTACGTCAACCAAATTGATGGACTTGTGGTTGGATGTTAGATTTAGTCTAACGTCGGCTTGTTGCTGCTAGATTTGGGAAAAATAAAAGTTGATGTTGGATTTGGGAATTTAGTGAAAGTTCATGATATTTGATGTGATTAATCTTATTTTTTAGTGAACAAGTGGATTCGGAGTTTTCCTTATCAATGATAATAAATTATGTATTATTAATTAGATGTATCACTTTTTGATAATCCGTAACAATCATGAACTATACTCAGAAAGAACCAAAGGTCCAAAATTTAGAATTAGAAATTCACCATATTTAGTAAGGATATTGGAGCTTATCTCAAGCTTGTATTTCTCGGTGGAGTATCTCAAACATTACAACGTGATTTTGAAGTAACCATCCACAAGTTTCAATATTTTTCTTGAAATATTTTTTCGGAAATGGTAAATGCATAATTCACAAAAAAGTAATAATGAGCCAAAGACGTGATTTCTAGACGACGGGGGTGTAATATAATGATATTATTCTCTTCTTTAAAACCAATACGTTTTATATTCGATTTATGTTGATCACATATGCTCCTTTATTTAGTTTTTCATTTTTTATACTATATCCATGGATGTTTTCCTGTAATAAAAAGAAAAGGAAAAAGAAAAAAAGGGTGGTTCGGTGTTGTAGTATTTGTCCATGACTTACAACTAAGAAGTTTTGAATTCAATTTACCGTCATTTCACATCCCATTATATATTTGATCTCCAGTATTCCTTATAGTCCATAGGCCTTTCATGCTAATATTATATTCAACAAATTACAGTAACAAAGCAATTGTAGTCATAGAAATACGTATAGTTATGATAATTATTTTTCAATGTGCACTCTGCAAGTATCCAAAGGTCCAATATATTAGTTTGAGCTGGGGAGGTCCATTAAAGGGTAAAACTCTCATAGCGTGAATCTTCTCCATTCATAAGACTTGAACTTAATATCTTACTTAAGAGAAACCAACACCAATCCGTTTCAACCAACATATTTTTTACTCTAGATTAATTGTACTTTATTATTCATTAATACTTAATAAATAAGAATTGGTTTTTAAAAAAACTAGCCAGTGATACTAATTTGTCAATATTATTCCTGTGTCTGATTTGCATAACTTAGGATATATAATGGGATGGAAATTGAAATATTTTGCGGATTCACAAAGCAGAATATCTATAGATTTATTTTAAGGGGGACCATCAAAATATTTAAGCCGAACTACATAAAGCCTTTTTAACTTTCAGTGTACATCATCTAAGCGTTCGGAATATCTATATCTCAACTGATGGAGAAAATGAGAAGACCATATGATGGTTCTAGAATATAATTAAAGGTTGTTGGATTGAAACCGAAGAGTCATTTCGTGCTTAGTTTTCTGAGTCGTTTCTGTACTAAATAGGGTCAAATAAGATGTCATTGGAAAGCCCTAGAAGTCTAGTTTCCAATGAATCAAACTGTTCGTAATTTGGAATTGTCTAAAAAAAGTTATTTGTCATTTTCGTGAGTTGTGTCCAGAAAAATCCGAGAAGATAGAATTATAGTTAATGGGGTGTCTAGGGAAGCTAAAAAGTCCTTGTGTTTTTGTTCTATAAATAGGATGATCGTGTAAGGATATGGGCAAGTCATCTTTGAAGTAATCAATTTATATTCTAGAGTAACTTATTCTTTGAGTTGTTCTTTTCTGACTTCGAATAACTTAAGTGGATTCCTAAGGTTCTTCGGGGTCGTTCGCTCGTTGTTTTGGGGGCTTGGTCCTCTCTTCTCTCCTTACCGCCATCAGATTGGTATCAAAGCCACGGTTCTTTCCATGGCGAACCGTCGACGTAGAGTACCTGACGTCAACGTGGCTCCCACGGAGCGTGACCTTCGTGATGTCGAGATGGATGAGCTGAAGAGGCAAGTGCAACAACTCCAACAGCGACTTGAGCATCTCCAAGCTAGAAACCGTGACGAGACACGTCATGGTTTGGATGTTGGCGAGGTTAACCCTTTCCATGACAAAGATTCCGATTTGTCCACTGAAAGAGCTTTTCCTCGACTTGGCTGGAGGAATCGTTTTGAGGATTATGGCGTCAAAGTCGACATTCCCGACTTTGAAGGTCAAATGCACCCAGAAGATTTCATTGATTGGTTGGCTATCGTTGAACGAGTCTTCGACTTCAAGAACATTTCCGAAGAAAAGAAGGTGAAGTTAGTCGCCATCAAATTGGAAAAACATGCTTCAGTTTGGTGGGAGAACTTGAAGAGGCGTCGAGAACGTGAAGGAAAACGGAGGATTGTGACGTGGGAAAAGATGAAACGGGAGCTCAAGAAGAAGTTTCTTCCCGCAAGCTACAAGCAAGATATTTTCTCTCGGCTCTACAACTTCAAGCAAGAGGAGTTGACCGTAGAGAAATACACCGCGGAGTTTGAGCATCTCATGATGAAGTGCGATATCGTAGAGCCCGAGGAACAAACCATTGCTCGGTACCTTGGCGGTCTTCGATCCGAGATTCGTAACGTGGTCCAATTGCAACCTTATTGGACTTTCGAGGATGTTTGCAAGCTGGCCATTCGTGTGGAGAAGCAATCTAAGGAGAAGAGTACTCATAAGATCTTGGGAAGAGACGGGGTCTCTAACCGGGGGAGTGCTCCGACTTCGAAGTCATCATCGACTAGTAAGGCTTCTTCTTCCAAGGCTACACCCGCACAAGGTGGCACTTCTCGCAACACTTCAAGCACGATTTCAAAACAATGCTTTAAGTGTCGAGGATTTGGTCACATCGCTTCCGAGTACCCGAATCGGAAGATTATTTCCTTAGTGGAGGAAGCTAATGATGAGCCGGTGTACGACACTTACGACGACGAGGAGAATGAGGTTGAGCAAGAAAAGGTCACTTATGGTGATCAAGGGAAGACTCTCGTCGTTCAACGCATCTTGAAGTCCGCACATGTTGAGGACGATAAGTGGTTGCCACATAACATCTTCCACACCCGATGCACTTCCCATGGTAAAGTGTGCACGGTCATTATCGATAGTGGGAGTTGTGAGAATGTCATTTCCACTACCATGGTGGAAAAGTTGCACCTCAAGGTGGAGCCTCATCCGGATCCATACAAGCTCTCTTGGCTCAAGAAAGGTAACGACGTTCACGTCAATAAACGTTGCTTGGTACAATTCTCTATTGGCACGCATTATAAGGATGAGATTATGTGCGATGTGGCTCCCATGGATGCGTGTCATTTACTTCTTGGACGGCCGTGGTTATATGATCGAAGGGTGATTTATGATGGCTTTAAGAACACCTACTCCTTTGTCAAGGAAGGTGTCAAGATTATTCTAGCACCTTGTAGAATGGATAACAAGTCTAACGCCGTCATGGGAGAAGGGAGCTTTTATCTCTCCAAATCCCAATTTCTCCAAGTCATGGATCGTTTTTCGAAGGCTTATGCACTCGTGCTCTTGGAGGAGAATGAAGAACGAGGGGATATTCCACCCGTAGTGAAGTCTTTGCTTGAAGAATTTCGGGATGTGGTGCCCGATGAGATTCCGTCGGGACTTCCTCCCATGCGGGATATGCAGCATCATATTGGTTTGGTGCCCGAGGTTGCTATACCAAGTAAGGCAGCGTATCGAATGAGTCCAAAGGAACATGAGGAGCTTCAATGTCAAGTCGACGAACTTTTGCATAAGGGGTTGATTCGGGAAAGTTTGAGCCCTTGTGCGGTTCCCGCTCTTCTCGTGCCAAAGAAGGATGGATCTTGGAGGATGTGCATTGATAGTCGGGCTGTGAATAAGATCACCATCAAGTATCGCTTTCCAATACCGCGACTTGATGATTTGCTTGATCAACTTCATGGAGCTTCGGTCTTTTCCAAAATCGACCTTAGGAGCGAATATCATCAAATTCGAATGCATCCCGGAGACGAGTGGAAAACGGCATTCAAGACGAGATATGGTCTCTACGAGTAGCTAGTTATGCCATTTGGCCTCTCTAGTGCCCCGAGTACTTTCATGCGCCTCATGAACCATGTGTTGAAAGCTTTCATCGGCAAGTTATTGGTCGTCTACTTTGACGATATTTTGATCTATAGTACCAGCGTGGAGGAGCACTTGGAGCATCTTCAAGAGCTCTTTAAGGTGCTTCGAGAGCAACGCCTATATGCCAACCTCAAGAAGTGTCACTTCCTCACAAATAGTGTCACTCTTGGGTTATATTGTCTCTCAAGAAGGCATTCTCATGGATCCAAGTAAAGTGGAGGCGATCGTAAATTGGCCGACTCCAAGATCTCTCCAAGAGGTCCGGAGTTTCCATGGGCTAGCTTCTTTCTATCGGAGGTTCATTGTGGGGTTTAGCACTATTGTCGCTCCTATCACGGAGTGCTTGAAAGGAGGTGTATTCAAGTGGGACGAGGCGGCTCAAAAGAGTTTCGAGCTAATAAAGAAGAAGATGACGGAGGCACCACTTCTTGCCTTGCCTGACTTTGAGAAAGTCTTCGAGGTATGTTGCGATGCTTCGAATGTGGGAATTGGAGCCGTTTTATCTCAAGAAGGCAAACCACTTGCTTTCTTTAGTGAGAAGTTGAATGGACTGAGGAGGAATTATTCGACGTACGACAAGGAATTTTATACCATTGTTCGAGCTTTGGCCAATTGGAGGCATTATTTTATTTCGAAGGAATTTGTGCTCTTCTCGGACCATGAGGCGTTGAAGTACATTAATGGCCAGCATAAGCTCAACAATCGCCATGCCAAGTGGGTGGAGTTCCTACAAGCCTACACGTTCGTGATCAAGCATAAGAGCGACATTCAAAACCAAGTCGCTGATGCTTTGAGTCGGAGGTGTGGATTGCTTTCGTCTATGCAAGTAACAGTGTTGGGGTTCGAGATCATCAAGGAGCTTTATGAGGAGGATGTTGATTTCTCCAAGACATGCCGTGAATGTTCCAAAGGCCCTTGAAAGGACTTTCTCGTACATGATGGCTATCTTTTCAAGTCCAATAAGTTGTGTATTCCTCAATGTTCTTTGAGGGAGGCCATCATTAAAGAAGCTCACGAGGGAGGACTTGGAGACAAGTCTCTTCCAACCGGGGGATAATGATGGAGAAAACGAGAAGACCATATGATGGTTCTAGAATATAATTAAAGGTTGTTGGACTGAAACCGAATAGTCATTTCGTGCTTAGTTTTCTAAGTCGTTTCTAAATAGGGTCAAATAAGATGTCATTGGAAAGCCCTAGAAGTCTAGTTTCCAATGAATCAAACTGTTCGTAATTTGGAATTGTCTAGAAAAAATTATTTGTCATTTTCGTGAGTTGTGTCCAGAAAAATCCGAGAAGATAGAATTAGAGTTAATGGGGTGTCTTGGAAAGCTAAAAAGTCCTTGTGTCCTTGTTCTATAAATAGGATGATCGTGTAAGGATATGGGCAAGTCATCTTTGAAGTAATCAATTTATATTCTAGAGTAACTCATTCTTTGAGTTGTTCTTTTCTGACTTCGAATAACTTAGGTGAATTCCTAAGGTTCTTCGGGTCGCTCGCTCGTTGTTTTGGGGGCTTAGTCCTCTCTTCTCTCCTTACCGCCATCAGATTGGTATCAAAGCCACGGTTCTTTCCATGGCGAACCGTCGACGTAGAGTACCTGACATCAACGTGGCTCCCACGGAGCGTGACCTTCGTGATGTCGAGATGGATGAGCTGAAGAGGCAAGTGCAACAACTCCAACAGCGACTTGAGCATCTCCAAGCTAGAAATCGTGACTAGACACGTCATGGTTTGGATGTTGGCAAGGTTGGGGAGGTTAACCCTTTCCATGACGAAGATTCCGATTTGTCCACTGAAAGAGCTTCTCCTCGACTTGGCTGGAGGAATCGTTTTTAGGATTATGGCGTCAAAGTCGACATTCCCGACTTTGAAGGTCAAATGCACCCAGAAGATTTCATTGATTGGTTGGCTATCGTTGAACGAGTCTTCGACTTCAAGAACATTTCCGAAGAAAAGAAGGTGAAGTTAGTCGCCATCAAATTGGAAAAACATGCTTCAGTTTGGTGGGAGAACTTGAAGAGGCGTCGAGAACGTGAAGGAAAACGGAGGATTGTGACGTGGGAAAAGATGAAACGGGAGCTCAAGAAGAAGTTTCTTCCCGCAAGCTACAAGCAAGATATTTTCTCTCGGCTCTACAACTTCAAGCAAGAGGAGTTGACCGTAGAGAAATACACCGCGGAGTTTGAGCATCTCATGATGAAGTGCGATATCGTAGAGCCCGAGGAACAAACCATTGCTCGGTACCTTGCGGTCTTCGATCCGAGATTCGTAACGTGGTCCAATTGCAACCTTATTGGACTTTCGAGGATGTTTGCAAGCTGGCCATTCGTGTGGAGAAGCAATCTAAGGAGAAGAGTACTCATAAGATCTTGGGAAGAGACGGGGTCTCTAACCGGGGGAGTGCTCCGACTCCGAAGTCATCATCGACTAGTAAGGCTTCTTCTTCCAAGGCTAAACCCGCACAAGGTGGCACTTCTCGCAACACTTCAAGCACGATTTCAAAACAATGCTTTAAGTGTCGAGGATTTGGTCACATCGCTTCCGAGTACCCGAATCGGAAGATTATTTCCTTAGTGGAGGAAGCTAATGATGAGCCAGTGTACGACACTTACGACGACGAGGAGAATGAGGTTGAGCAAGAAAAGGTCACTTATGGTGATCAAGGGAAGACTCTCGTCGTTCAACGCATCTTGAAGTCCGCACATGTTGAGGACGATAAGTGGTTGCCACATAACATCTTCCACACCCGATGCACTTCCCATGGTAAAGTGTGCACGGTCATTATCGATAGTGGGAGTTGTGAGAATGTCATTTCCACTACCATGGTGGAAAAGTTGCACCTCAAGGTGGAGCCTCATCCGGATCCATACAAGCTCTCTTGGCTCAAGAAAGGTAACGACGTTCACGTCAATAAACGTTACTTGGTACAATTCTCTATTGGCACGCATTATAAGGATGAGATTATGTGCGATGTGGTTCCCATGGATGCGTGTCATTTACTTCTTGGACGGCCGTGGTTATATGATCGAAGGGTGATTTATGATGGCTTTAAGAACACCTACTCCTTTGTCAAGGAAGGTGTCAAGATTATTCTAGCACCTTGTAGAATGGATGACAAGTCTAACGCCGTCATGGGAGAAGGGAGCTTTTATCTCTCCAAATCCCAATTTCTCCAAGTCATGGATCGTTCTTCGAAGGCTTATGCACTCGTGCTCTTGGAGGAGAATGAAGAACGAGGGGATATTCCACCCGTAGTGAAGTCTTTGCTTGAAGAATTTCGGGATGTGGTGCCCGATGAGATTCCGTCGGGACTTCCTCCCATGCGGGATATGCAGCATCATATTGGTTTGGTGCCCGAGGGCTGCTATACCAAGTAAGGCAGCGTATCGAATGAGTCCAAAGGAACATGAGGAGCTTCAATGTCAAGTCGACGAACTTTTGCATAAGGGGTTGATTCGGGAAAGTTTGAGCCCTTGTGCGGTTCCCGCTCTTCTCGTGCCAAAGAAGGATGGATCTTGGAGGATGTGCATTGATAGTCGGGCTGTGAATAAGATCACCATCAAGTATCGCTTTCCAATACCGCGACTTGATGATTTGCTTGATCAACTTCATGGAGCTTCGGTCTTTTCCAAAATCGACCTTAGGAGCGAATATCATCAAATTCGAATGCGTCCCAGAGACGAGTGGAAAACGGCATTCAAGACGAGATATGGTCTCTACGAGTAGCTAGTTATGCCATTTGGCCTCTCTAGTGCCCCGAGTACTTTCATGCGCCTCATGAACCATGTGTTGAAAGCTTTCATCGGCAAGTTATTGGTCGTCTACTTTGACGATATTTTGATCTATAGTACCAGCGTGGAGGAGCACTTGGAGCATCTTCAAGAGCTCTTTAAGGTGCTTCGAGAGCAACGCCTATATGCCAACCTCAAGAAGTGTCACTTCCTCACAAATAGTGTCACTCTTGGGTTATATTGTCTCTCAAGAAGGCATTCTCATGGATCCAAGTAAAGTGGAGGCGATCGTAAATTGGCCGACTCCAAGATCTCTCCAAGAGGTCCGGAGTTTCCATGGGCTAGCTTCTTTCTATCGGAGGTTCATTGTGGGGTTTAGCACTCTTGTCGCTCCCATCACGGAGTGCTTGAAAGGAGGTGTATTCAAGTGGGACGAGTCGGCTCAAAAGAGTTTCAAGCTAATAAAGAAGAAGATGACGGAGGCACCACTTCTTGCCTTGCCTGACTTTGAGAAAGTCTTCGAGGTATGTTGCGATGCTTCGAATGTGGGAATTGGAGCCGTTCTATCTCAAGAAGGCAAACCACTTGCTTTCTTTAGTGAGAAGTTGAATGGACCGAGGAGGAATTATTCGACGTACGACAAGGAATTTTATACCATTGTTCGAGCTTTGGCCAATTGGAGGCATTATTTTATTTCGAAGGAATTTGTGCTCTTCTCGGACCATGAGGCGTTGAAGTACATTAATGGCCAGCATAAGCTCAACAATCGCCATGCCAAGTGGGTGGAGTTCTTACAAGCCTACACGTTCGTGATCAAGCATAAGAGCGACACTCAAAACCAAGTCGCTGATGCTTTGAGTCGGAGGTGTGGATTGCTTTCGTCTATGCAAGTAACAGTGTTGGGGTTCGAGATCATCAAGGAGCTTTATGAGGAGGATGTTGATTTCTCCAAGACATGCCGTGAATGTTCCAAAGGCCCTTGGAAGGACTTTCTCGTACATGATGGCTATCTTTTCAAGTCCAATAAGTTGTGTATTCCTCAATGTTCTTTGAGGGAGGCCATCATCAAAGAACTCACAAGGGAGGACTTGGAGACAAGTCTCTTCCAACCGGAGGAGAATGATGGAGAAAACGAGAAGACCATATGATGGTTCTAGAATATAATTAAAGGCTGTTGGACTGAAACCGAAGAGTCATTTCGTGCTTAGTTTTCTGAGTCGTTTCTGCACTAAATAGGGTCAAATAAGATGTCATTGGAAAGCCCTAGAAGTCTAATTTCTAATGAATGAAACTGTTCGTAATTTGGAATTGTCTAGAAAAAGTTATTTGTCATTTTCGTGAGTTGTGTCCAGAAAAATCCGAGAAGATAGAATTAGAGTTAATGGGTTGTCTTGGAAAGTTAAAAAGTCCTTGTGTCCTTGTTCTATAAATAGGATGATCGTGTAAGGATATGGGCAAGTCATCTTTGAAGTAATCAATTTATATTCTAGAGTAACTCATTCTTTGAGTTGTTCTTTTCTGACTTCGGATAACTTAGGTGGATTCCTAAGGTTCTTCGGGTCGTTCGTTCGTTGTTTTGGGGGCTTGGTCCTCTCTTCTCTCATTACCGCCATCATCAACTAATTTAAGTTTGAGTCCGGTCACCTCCCAAAGGGCTAAAACTCTCCCAATTGTGGATTCATCCCATTTAGAAGATCGAATTTGAAATCTTACCTAAGTGAAAAAGTTACCGAACTACTTGTATCAATACATATTAATAAAATCTTTCCATTTACCATATACTTACTAGGGTGCACATCCTCGCGATGTGGCGAGTCGAAAAAAATTTCTTCAATTTTTTGGTTTATCAAAGTAGTTTTATAATAACCAACGCAGATTATAAGTGAAACTAGTGATAAAACTATCTATGTGCAAAATTATGAAATTTCGACCGATATTAAATGATTTAGATTTTTCAAAATACTTACTAATTAATTTTTTGTACGGTATAAAAGCCAACATTTCTCCAAATTAATCTTAATTTGAATTTTTTATATTTCTAATTAGAAAATCATGATTGCAACATAATAGCTCTTAAGTGACTCGCTAATTTTAAGTGGAAGGACTTTACTTGTAATAAGGGTTCAAAATTCATTAAAAGCATCTCGCGGTGACAATCAAGTATATTTAATCGAGAATCAGTCTCAGACACTAGGCTTGCGCAACATAACTATTCACCAAAAAATAAGAATATTTCTAATGCCAAAAATAAGAAGAAAGTACTATTGGTCTTAAAACTAGAATTAGATGAGTAATTAGCTGCCCACGTGAATTGGTTCAAATGGTTCGACTTTGTTCCGCTTAAGTAAAGTCTCAGGTTCGAGTCCTTGTGAATGCAAAAAATTTACATCGAGAGAGTTTTATCCCTTAGTGGGTCAACCCAGCTCGACTGTATTAGTTTGAACCCAATTGAGTTTCCGGATATTAGAGTTCACACCGAAAAAAAGAGAGAGACATAATTAGCTTGATTTGGTGATAAAGTAAAATAGGCTTTCATGGAACGAGAAGAAATGTTACGGATATAATTCGTGTGCCAATTATGAGAAACCAAGTCAGCAAACATCCTTGTCTTACCTATGAAGCACTTGTGTGATGTGAAGGGCAATCATACATATATCCGTCAAAGATTATTATCCAAATGTTTTTCCTTTTTGGTAAATCAAAATTAAAAAAAAAACAAAAGAAAGGTTTAGAGAAAGAAAATATAATGTAATAATACACGTTATTTTTTAGAAAATCAAAAGATTATAGATTCAATTTTTTTATAGGTCTCGGTTTGACTCTCTGCAGTAGAATTATTAACGTCCTTTTTATTTAGCATTTAATTTTTTATACTAAGTCAATAACCCTGCTTTTTTCTTCGGTGCCCACTACCTTGTAACCGAAAGCCTGTTAGTGGATCGATTAATCTAGAATTGATTTGAGTCGGCCTACTAATGAGTAAAAGTTAGCTCGTGTTTGGTTTTTGAACTGGGATTCAACTCAACTCAATTTTATTTTTGGGAATAAAACATACAAAAAATAATTATTGTAAGTGTTGATAAATATATGAATAGGTGAGAATATATATGTATATATATGTGTGTAAAAGTTTTTTTGAAATTTATTATAAAAAGTTAGGAAAAAGTATGAGCGAAAAATTATTATTAAATGAGAGAAAAAATAAAAAAATAATGATTATAGAGTTGAATTTAGGAAAAAAAATAGAATTAAATTGGGTAAAGTAATTATTTGATTAGAAAAATAAACACACCCTAACTCTCTGAGCGTGGATTTCCTCCACTTAGAATACTCGAACCTAAGACTTTATTTAAGGGAAATGATCTTTTTTTGAAATTGTATGTTTATTTAGCAAATTACAATAATAAAACAAACTGATGTCGTTATTGTGCCCTTACATGTTGATCTAGAGGTCGTAGGTTCGATACATTATGGGACTATCCGTACTCCTTTATTAGTTATTTAGAATTTCTCTTTTATTAACTATAGGTCTTGGGCCTCCTTTATAATTAAAAAATAAATAAATAAACAAACAAACGGTTTTGGTCACAAAATACACCATAGTTATGATAATCATTTACTCTAATCTTCCGTGTGCTCTTATTCAAACAAAGGGTAAAATATTAATTTTGTACTTTACCATTGATTATTTTTTTCGGCAAATTACTTTATCATTGATTACTTTTAAGTTTTAAGTGAGAAGTGATTATAATAAAACTAACCGAAAGAAAAAACTGTTAATACTATTCCTGCGTCTCATTCGCATAACAAGGATGTATAACGGGATAGAAACGTGAACTTTTTGTCGGTTTACAAACGAGAATATCTATATTCATTTCAAGGATGAATCTTCTAAATTTTTTGATCCCATCTCTGGACCTTTTTAATTTACCAATTTTAATTTACCATATAAATTAATACTTGTTACGGATGGAATTTCTTGTGTCCATCAATATCCTTCTCTTCAATCTGGATCACCTGATATTCAAAATTGGAAATGATAAAATTCTCCAGATTAATGCCTGATTAGCCACTGCTAAAAAATAAAACTCTTCAATCATGAATTCTCTTCACTCACACAAGACTCAAACTTGACATCATATTTAAATGAATAAACTGTTGAATCACATGAATCGATCCATATTGCCATTGTTCTCTCTGTCCCATATTTGGAACGAGAAGAAATGTTACGAACTTTGCATTTATAGTTCGTGTGCCAAGCATTACGTATAGTGAGAACAGGAAATTCAGCAAACTATGAGCAGCCAAGTAAGCAAACATCCTTGTCTTACCTATGAAGCGCTTGTGTGTTGTGAAGGGCAAGCAAATATATTTATATCCTTCAATTCCCAATTTCCGTGGGGCAATTTGGATCCAAATTAAGAAGAGAAAATATATACATATACACACTACGGAAACCAATAAGAGAGAAGTGTTTTCCAATGCAAACAACTTACTACCCAATCTTAGAATGGCAGCTAAGTCATTCTATGACTAGAGAGGAAATTGAACCATTTCTACAAGAAATACACAAAAATAGATATTTCATTTCAATGACAAACAATATAAATAGACACTTGGACTCCCACATTCTTCACACATCAAACATAAACGAAAACACTAATCGAACTTAAGAAATTTAATATGTCGTCTCCTCAAGGCATCACCTTCAACTTCCCATACTTCCAACCACCACCACCACCGGCCGCCACTCACCCACCCCCTCCTCCTCCTGATGTCCTCCCTCCACCGCCACCAGTCCCCCATCCCATGGCTCCCCCACCACCCCACTTCCTCCCTCCCCCACCCCAACCCCATCCCCACCCCCACCCATTTGCTCCACCACCGCCACATGTCCACCCACCTCCGCACCCATTGCCACCACCGCCGGCACCAGACCACCCCCACCACCACACGATCATAATCATCGTAGTGATCTCGTGTGGGGGCCTCCTGTTCTGTGCGTTCCTCGCGGCAGCCTTGTTCTGCTTCCTCAAGAAGCGGAAGAAGAAGACTTGCCAAGAGACCGAGGTCATACACTTCGACGAGCACTGGAAGGTCAAGGAGGAAATTGTGAAAGGACCGCATGGGACTGAAGCGCTCGTTCTATCGATCGAGGATGATGTCCACTTCGATGAAGAGGTCAAGAAGGCTGAGAAGGTTGGCAAAGGAAGCCATACTAGGGATTTGGATATTGCTGAGAGCTCCGAGGGTTCAGGCCCCACCGTTGAAGGCGGGGGAGGAGCTCCGGCTGGCCCTGGAGAACACCACCACCAACACCATCACCACCTTTGAGCAAAAAGCCTACTTGAGATGCATTGAGAAAAATATTTAATCAAAAGTTCAAAGCGATTAACCCTGTATGTATAAATTATTCGATACACTTGTTACACTCGAAAGGAATAAACAGTGCCATTTCATTTATATGTTTTTTTATATGATAGCAGAAAATTTCTGTTAAGTTTTAACTATATTCTTTTTCATTTTATCAATGTAATTATATAAAAAAAAATAAAAAGACCGAGTTAATTGTACATCGATAAATGAAAAAGTAGAGTGATGGTCAATATTATCTAGGTAAGATTTGAAGACCATGAATAAAAAAAATATAGTTTTAAAAAAATTAAAAGAGAACCTGAGTATTTTTGGAACCTTTTTTGGAACGCATTCAACATGGAATTCAAATATAAATTCAATTGGATTAAAATAATTTCATCACCAAGTGAACCGATCAAGTTGGAACTGAATTAGTTGGAATCTAATATTATACTTTCAAATACCAGGATGTACACACAAAAAATAATAATAACTACGGCTTCATACTAAATTATTATTTGTATAGCAACGTTTCAACAATCTTATTAGAACCATGCCATATATTATATATATTTATATATGTGTGTGTAATACATTTATAATGATAAACTTTCCATTGCATATATATATATATGATATAAATCTGTATAAAATGGTATAAGTAGAAGTGCGAAAAATTTTCTGCTATGTAATCAAGCATTGCCATAAAAAGAGTCTACGTATAATTAAGTGTAAAGAAAGAAAAATCTGAGGTGGTGTTTCGTTTCATAGTAGGATTTTAAAATCAGATTTTGATTTTGATTTTGAGTGGTATAAATGGGGTCCACCCTTTGACTTTGTATGAGTTATGTTGTTTTGTTGTGGGAAAAAGTGATAAAAATGGGATCCACTCTTTGACTTTGTATGAGTTATTTTGTTTTGTAGTGGGTAGAATTAAGTTAGAATTGTGATTCTAAAATACAATTGAGAAACCAAACAGGCCCTGAACTTTTGGCTACTAAATATTTAAATTTTGAAAAAAAAAAGTTGTCACTAGCTATAATATTTGAAAAATAACTCATATAAAAATTCCTTATCGTATTTATAGCTGTTCAATAACTATCATAACAAACTAGTTGATGACCCGTGTATTGCACTATTAGAAAATAGTCGATTTGAGACGAAAAATTATAGATGAATTTGAATCCATCTATAACTGAGACAGAAATATAGACGGTTTACGAATGATACGTTTGGGGACGGATTTCGAGACGAATAGTCCATCTGTAAATATTATAGATGAATTTTGAGACGAAAAGCTTCTGCTCCATTTGGTTTCACAGTTAAAATCACAAAAATTTTAACTTTAACTTTAACTCAATACACTACACAATCATTTGTTCTTTTCCACAATCAAAATCAAAGTTACTTTAATTCTGAAACCAAACGCACCATTCTTGTCTAATTTAGAGACCGAGCATTCTGTCTTAAAATTAATGGACGGATGGTATAAACGGAGTTATTTACGTCTCTAACATTGGCAGACGGAATTTCAGACGAGCTTCTTTTGCGTATGTAATTTGAGACAGCATTTCAAACGGGTTATGGTCCGTTTGTAACTTGAGATGGAAACGGTCCGCCTCTAATCCATCTCAAACTGAAAAACTGAACACCCGCGAAACCCCAAAATCCCATTACAAACCCCATCATCACTCGCGCCACTTTTGTGTTTTGAAAATCCCTCCATTTTCGTCCCTATTATTCACTCGATTAATATCTCAACCACCTCATTTGTTTCTAGCAGTATATCTTCTCTCTCTCTCTCTCTAATCACCTCTTCCGCACAAGTTCATTTTATGGTTTCAACATCAGAGAGCAACCGCGGTGACTTCAGCCATCCTCACTCCCATCCTTCAACCTCCATCTCGGCCCTCTCCTCCTGCTCATCCTCCGTGCATCACCTGCTGCCCCACGACGAGAAGCACCTCCTCTGTACATGAGCTTGTCATCCTCATCCTCTGTAGACACTTGTTACCCCGACGAAGGACCTTTTCCTCTGCTTCTCTCTCGCTCTTCTCACAACCGCTCTGCTATTAGTTGCAGGCTTCTTGGTGTAGAAAAACTTGCAGAGGAGAATCTGTGCAAAGGGACAAAGGAAATTACTTGAAAACTGGGGAATGCCTCAGTAAGTGTGTAGATTTGTTTCAACCAAAAGAAAGTGTGTAGATTTGTTGATGTTTTGTTGTTGTATACAGCAAGTTACATGTGAATTGGGGAATGCCACAGCAAATGTGTAGATTTTCTGACGTTTGTTGTTGTATTTGCTGAGATCTATGCAACTTTTTTGTTCTTGTTGCGTTGCCGTTGCAATATATACTTTGCTGAGATCTGTAACTCGTGTTCTGCATATGCCAAGGATGGCGCTTTCTCAGGGAAAAACCAAAAAAAAAAAAAATTAACGAATTTTTTTAAAAAAAAATTTAGACAAATTAAGGAGGGTCTTTGAGACGGAAGGTACCCGTCCCTAATCCGTCTATGTCTGTGAAGACGGAAGTTCAGACGGACTCCTTGATCGTCATACAAAATTATAGACGGTTCTCTTTCAGTCTGTAATATGTTCCTAGAGACGGAATATAGATGGATGTGTTCGTCTCAACAAATATAGCCGAGATTATAGACTGATACTAGTTTGCAATGCCTGTTATTCGAACGAATGTGAATCTATCTATAATCCGTATCTAATATGAGATTAGAGACAGATTATAAACAGATCTGACATATATAATCCATATCTGTGATTGGCAGTTTTCCCGTGTTGTGCAGGTGCAATTGAAAAATTTTTTGTTGCAACTAATCTAAATAATTCTACATGTATGCATAAATATAATTTAGTCAAAACCGAATGAATTATGTTAAGGATATCAACAATTTACATAAATCATTCATATCGACTAAGCAAAAACGATATCTTTACTTGAGCGATACTTCGATGAGAGTGTAATTATCTTATAATTATTAATTGTGTATAAGCTTCTACTAAAAGTAAGGCCCGAAATAGATCAATCTGAGACTTGCTTACACTTTCACGTTACATGCATCAATGAATCCTAATTTCATTAGAAACAATAAATTAGTAAAAATTTAATTTTGATTAATAAAATAATATACTTCGTCAAACACGTAAAATATACTTTTTTATCAAGGAAAATCATATCAAATTTGATAATTTTGATACTTTTTTCGGTCCCAATTATTTTAATATATGATAAACTGTTGTACCACATCATAATTTATTAAGGTATAGATTAAAAGAGAAATTTTCATGCAATAAATGCACCAAATAAACTAACATCCAAATAACATCCTAAAAAAAATGAATTTGACGGTTATGGATTTTGGAAAATCCTGGCAAAACCTAGTGAAAATGTTGGTGAAGTATTGCAACTTGACCAAATTGATGTAAGATACTGATGGTAGTATATCGAATAAACATGCACAATATATATAAAGCAAACGTCATACAAATTAATATGGAAATTTTCCATCGAATATAAAAGTTCCAATATAATGAAAATTTTATCTTAGGAGATAATCGTCTAAGTTCCACTATACGATATATACGGCATATATATAATTGGTAATAGTAGCCCAAATCTCAATATATAATATATATACTGCAAATACATATATATATATATATATTTCTAAAATGAAGAAAATATAATCTATATATTCTACTATATCTATTAGATAATAAAATATTATGAATATTTAATGTTAGATTAGTAAAAATAAATAAACAAACAATATTATATAAACAACAATATAAATATATTTGATTGTATAAACAAACAATATTATTATATAAATGGGAATTTGTTTGTGGTTAATATTATAAGAATATATTTGCCCATAATGCAAAGGGCAACTCTATAAATATTATAAATACTCATTAATATTGGTTTCCAACTTTATATTTTGCTACAATATATATGAACAATTCAATTGCTACAATATAAAAAATTTCATGAATCGCAGCTAATGTACGTAGTATATATTTTATTGGGCTATATACAACTAATATATATTCTATTGTATAATTAATGATAAAAAATTTC
Organism: Punica granatum; assembly: GCF_007655135.1. NCBI lineage: Eukaryota > Viridiplantae > Streptophyta > Magnoliopsida > Myrtales > Lythraceae > Punica > Punica granatum. The sequence goes on along the minus strand of NW_022204045.1, from coordinate 25,817 downwards.
CTTTAAGTGATGACGTGACAAAGTGAGAGAGTTTCGTTTCTTATTTGTGATGATATGACGGCGTGAGAATTCGACTGGAATACTAAATGAAAACCCACACTATGGCACGGGAAATGTTTCTAATTTTCTCAATTAAAATGATTGTGTTATGATATTTATATTGATAGTAATCAGATTACATTGTTATAATTTAGTTTGTGTTGGAGAGTATTACCTTTATTCCGCAAAAGTGACAAAAAAAGTTTAATATAGGTTGATTACCCCTCCACGACTTTGTTTGGTTCAGGTTGGGATCACATAATCTACAATATTATTTTAGAAAAGTAAAACAATTGGAAAGTGTCTATTTAAATTGAAAAAAGAAGAAACAAATTTAAGAAATTAGTTTAGGAAAATAAGACCTACTCGTAAGATTTTATATCTTGCAGTTGGATATATATATATATATATGATTATTTTATTTTATAAAAAATAAAATCATAAGAAATAATACATGTTTCTATTCAATATTTAATGGATAGTGTATATTGGAATTGTATATATTTTTAACTTCCATACGTGTATCAAATCTTGGTCTCTTGGATATGATGTATAACGCAAAATAAAATTTTCCAAAACTATACAATATCCAATAAATTAAAATAATCATCAATTCAAAATATCAAACATCAGTATTTCAATATATTTATGTAGTATCTCATTATTGTGAGAAAATTATTTATGAAACAGTTAAATATTAAAATAAACAACTTTTGGATTCTTAATAAATAAAAATGCAATAATTCTATAAAAATAATAATTTTGGACAAAATAATAAATAATAATAAATACTAATTGCTCATACTATATTTTCTCCATGTGATATAGTTATTGTTATCGCAACAAAAACCTTAATGAAAATTTCAAGTTGTTGATAAAAACTCCTAAATAATATATATATATATATATATATATATAATTGGATCATCTCTTGTATACATTTTTCTTATGTAAGTAAGGCGTCATCTCATTATAGGTAACATCTATAAGGTCAATCAAATTCCACACCATTTGAATTTGGAGTGGGACTCGGGAGTTTCGAACACAGTGGAGAAAATACACATGTTAAAATTCATCAAAGAAAAAAAGGAGAAAAAACTTTCATTCAAGAACCTACTATTTATTCTTATTAAATATAGTCGAGAAAATCCGCATGTGACAATTCATCACAAAAAAAGAAAATTCGACCTTCATTCGAGAACCTACTGTTTATTGAATCTATAGGGTCCATCAAATCCCTTACCACTTGAATATGGATTGGGACTTGGGGATCTTCAATCATAGAGGAGAAAATCTGCATGTGACGATTCATTAATAAAAAATATGAGAAAAGAAACAACCTTCATTCGAGAAACTACCGTTTTATACTTGTCGAAGAACTCGAGTAGTATTAACACATATTTATAGTCAACTAAAGAGAGATGTCTAAATTTAATAAAAGGAAATACAATATTTAAAATACCACATTAATAAATATAGACTATATTATTTATACCGTAAGTTATTGTGATGCCCTATTAGACTACATTCCATTATAGATAATCTATATATTGGCTGATGTATATAAAATGCAAATATTCTATTGCATATTTTCTTCCCTGGTATATATTTCAATGAGCTTTATACATATAATTTATATATTCTATTATTTCATAATTAATTAATCAAATTCAAAAAATCTATATGAGAATATTTCATTCCTTTGTAAGAATATAATAATTTCCTTAATATAAATCGATGACGTGGCAACGTAAGAGTTTCGTTTTTTATTTTTGATAATGTGGCGGCGTGAAAATTTAGCTGAAAATTTGTTTTTATATAGATATAGATAGATATAGATATATATAGATAGATCGATATATATTGACAGATAGATAGATAGATAGATAGACATATACAGTGCAACGTCTTACAGGCTGAGTGGTTGCCCCAACAATGTATTTCATAGGGCTGGCAATATTTCACACGACACGATAACACGACATGGAGCTAAACGGTTTGGGTTGGACATTTTTGATGATCGGTCTAAACAGGTCCAACCCGTTTAAACACGATTAATAAGCGTGTCTTATCGGGTTGAACTCGTGTAACTCGATTATACACGATTAAACATGTTTAATCGTGTTACTATAATCATGTAACCCATTAACTCGTTTATATATTTGAATTTACCAAAATATCCTCATGTAATTCTAACTTCCTAAGTGCCTAACCTAATTTCCTTTCCTTTCTTTCACCCAATCCAACACATGTCGTGGTGACGTGTTCGGATAAACGAGTTAATTGGATAAACATGTCGTGTTAATGTATTCAGGTAACTAAGTTAATCGGATAAACAAGTTGTGTTAACGTGTCCTGATAACGTTTATAATCGTGTCGTATATACGTGTACCTATTATGACACGTTTCAATAAACGGGTTTAAACGGATTGACACGGATATAAACGTGTCGTGTATGTGTTTCCAAAACCTAACCTGTTTATAATCGTGTCGTGTACGGGTTATGACTTCGATGACACGAACCCGTTTAGACACGACACGTATAAACATGACACGATACGAATTGCCACCCCTAGTATTTCAGACCCTGTTCGGCCCTCGCACCCTGTTCGGCCCATCCCGGTGGCTCATCAATACAAATAGCAACATGGACTTTTTTCATATCAAACAACAGGAAGAGGGAATGCCATCTTCAGGTGGGCAGAGCCGTCTTTTGTAGGGAGCAACAGGTGCAACTTTTTGGAGTTGTGATTCTTTACGATAAAATGGGGTTGACATAATTTAGTACGTGTGGAGCGTGAAACAGGAGATGATCCTCTTCTGGCCGAAGGATTGGGCTGTCGTGTGGGAATCCAGCCAGTAGAGACGAAGCCAGAAATAATCACGAGCTTCTTTACGAAGTGTTTGCAACTACTGCAGGTTTGCGGCCAACCCGATTTAGCTTATTTCTCTAGCTCCTATATAATCTAACTCAGTAAGTCGTGTACATATAGTGGTTAAGTCATAATTAAGCATTGTGTACGCCCTCTTGTTTGTAATCACGTGATATACCAAATTGACTTCTTGTGGGATTATCAGTAAGCAGAATTCATGTGGATTGCTAACTATCAGCTAAGGAGAGCACGCCAAACTTATTTACATAATTCTAGTGGCATTAAGTACAGGATGAAAGAGATCTACAAGCAATCGAACGCTCGATTCTTTGTTATTATCATGAAGCGAGCATATGGAACTCACCCTCAATTTCATTTAGTGCAAACTTGTAGAACATCCCGTGCCTTTTGCAGTTCTACAGCTGCTTCCTCAATGCCAATCCTTTCATTCGGTTGTGCAGCTGAGCACATGAGCCCGACTCTGAGGATCAAGACCAAGCAATGGTGGAGGTTACCTTGTACTTCTTCCAAGCAGAGCAATGGGTCCAGAACCTGATTCAGCCCATGAGATAGAGATCTGTCAACAAACTCATGTAGTCCGAACTCGCCACTGAACATGGGATTAGTGGGCCTCTTTCCCGTGAACAGTTCGAGCAAGAGAATCCCGAAGCTGTACACATCTCCTTGTGTCGACACCTCCCGACCAATGCCGTATTCTGCATCAAGGATGAGACCCTTTAGAACTTAACAACTTATTGCTACTTATTGGAGTGATCTACGATTCAAAGTACAAGTACATAGGATTTTGGACTCAGGTTTTTGCAGATACATTTTACGAATCAATCAGAACTCTCCATATTGTCAAGCTTGGTAACGACACTGCTGCACTTTTTGGAAATGAAGTCAATTTGCTGTTAGTAGACAGCCTCTTCCTCCCATATAATGCTTTCACGCTGGCTACACTACTGAACCATAAATCTGGCTCTGTACAAAATAACAGGACAGGCTGACTGAACAAATTTCTATTAAGACTTGAACAAGATTGTCTTGAGTGGCTTTGACAAAAGGCAGTCAGAATTCATAGTAGATCAATTTACCTGGAGGAATGTAGCCAACAGTTCCTCTGATCGCAATCGAACTGGACTGTGTTCTTGATGCTTTGGCCATGAGGAACTTAGCAAGACCGAAATCACTTAAATGTGCCACAAAATCACTATCAAGGAGAATATTGCTCGGCTTCAAGTCACAGTGGACTATGCAATCGTGGCACCGATGATGGAGATAGTCCAGAGCTGTAGCCACATCAATGGCTATGCTCAACCTCTGCGCTACACTGAATGTTGTGTGATTGTCAATTCCTCCTGTCATGTTCAGGATCGGATGCAGCCATTTCTCGAGGCTCCCATTGGGCTTGTACTAAAACACTAGAGCCTTAAAATCATCACCGCTGAAATCAATGGCCGAACAAGAAGTTATAGTCTTGACCAGGTTCCGATGCCGAATTTGCCTCAAGGCCTCACACTCAGCCATGAAGCTCTTGATTGATCCCTTTTCTTCAAGTTTGAGAACCTTCACGGCGACAATTTGTTCATTGCTCGGTAAGACCCCTTTGTAGACCACACCAAAGCTTCCTTCTCCAACCAGGTTTGCTGGAGAGAACCTATCTGTTGCTTGAGAAAGTTCTGCATAAGAAAGCTTAGGGCAATGATTCTCCATCAAAGAAGCTGGAGTTGTCTCCCTTTTCGACCTTTTTGATTGGCAAAGAACTGTTGTGATGATCCCTCCTACTAACAGAAGAAGAATAGGGACAGTCACACTAATTATCAGAACTATCCTCTGAGACCAAAATCCATTTCGGCGTTTCTTTCGAGCTCCATCTTTACATGTTGGCAACTGCAACATGGGAGGTCCTCCACACAGCTTATCATTTCCAACAACTGAGACAGCGCTGAGGTTACCAAAGATTCTTCCCTTTGGCACTTCTCCCTCGAACATGTTGAAGGAAAGATTGAGATTCTTGAGGAAAGGGAGCTCAGCCAGAAACGGTGGAATCGGCCCAGACAAGTTGTTCCGGGAAACATCAAGTACCTCGATGCCTCTTAGATTTGACATAGATGGTGGAATAGTCCCAGTGAATTGGTTATTTCCCAGACGGAGCGATTCCAACACCAGGCAATCACCTAAAGTGGGTGGAATTTCTCCAGATATGCTGTTCTCCGAAAGATCTAACGCCTGGAGGTTGACCAATTTACCGACCTGATAGGAAATTGGACCAGAGAAATCATTACTCGCTAATGACAGACCTAGCGAGAGTGAAGTAAGACGGAGGAGACCGTCCAGAACTGGGCCAACAAGCCGATTCTGAGTGAGATCTAGTAAGTTCAGATTTGTGCAGTTCCCTAATGAATTGGGTAGAGTGCCCTCCAGCATATTCCTGCTTAAGTCTAGACGGGATGTTGCCAATGGAGGGTGGCAACTTTCCGGAGAAATTATTAAAAGCAATCGAGATTTCCTGCATCTGGGGAATTTTACCGATGGATTCAGGAATCCTCCCTACAAACTTGTTAAAGTTCAGGGAGAGAAGTTGCAAGTTCACGAGGTTCCCTATCCCTGAAGGTATGACTCCTGATATGAAATTAAAGTCCAGCTGGAGAATGGTAAGACTCGTTGAGAAATTGGCAATAGAATTGGGTAATGTGCCTTTAAGGCCATTCTGGTATAATGAGAGTACGCGTAGCTTGGTGCAGTTGGCAAGGGAGGTAAAGAATCTCAAATCGTCTCGTCCTTCAATTCCCAAGGGGTTGAGACCAAAAGCTAGTACCTCCAAATTCTTAAGCCCTCCCAAATCCACTGGAACTGGTCCCGTAAAGGAGTTTCCAAGTATACTGATCATCTCCAGCTGCGAGGCATTCATTATCGAAGTTGGAATTGATCCTGAAAATTTACTACGGCGGAGGAGCAACAGTTGGAGGTTGGGTAATGTTATGAATAAATCAGAAGGAAGAGACCCGCTTAGATTGTTGGCACCAACGGTGAATGTGAGGATAGATGAGATATTGAAAAGGGTTGTAGGAATGGAACCAGAGAGGTTGTTGCTGTATAACCGGAGAAACAATAAGTTGGACAACTTCCCGAGTTCTGGTGGTATGCTTCCTCCGATGTTATTGCTGTGTAAACTGAGATCACTCAGAGCTGAGAGATTGCCCAAAGAAGGTGGGATGGTACCAGCGAAATGATTGAGAGATAAATCTATTTCAATGAGCTTTCCAAGAAACCCAACTTCTCCTGGAATTCTTCCATGAAAATTGTTTCTGCTCAAATTTAGGAACGAGAGATACGCATGATTAGTTATATTTGTTGGAAGCTCTCCTTGGAAAGAATTGATTGCCATCCTGAGGGCCCGTAGCCTCGACAACTGACTGAATTCCTGGGATAGTGTCCCATGGAAGCCATTGTCGTTGAGGTTAAGCACTCTGAGGAAAGAAAGGTTCCCGATGTAAGGAGACAAGAAACCCATCAATTGAAGCGATGGGAGCTCAAGTGCAACCACTCGTTGATGCTTCTTCCCACATGTAACTCCATTCCAAGCACAGAGGGGGACCGAATCGTTCCACGAGCTGAGGGCACTGAATGGGTCTGAAATTATCTGGCTTTTGATGGCCAGTAATGCCCTGTACTCGGTTTCATTTGTAGAAACAAATGCTGCTTCAGTCGCCGTTATGATGTGAGCTAGGATGAGAAAGAAACTTGGCCTGTTTATAATCATGTTTGTGTGAGTGTGTGTGTGAGAGAGAGAGAGATCTCAGGGGCAAGCGCAAAGTGCTTTGCCCAACTTATATGTACTTGAATTTGGCACAAAGAAAGCAGAAAACAATTACATATGATGAACTTCTCCTATTTTCTTTTTATGCGTACTTTTGTTTAATCTTCGTCTATCTTTTGGACCAAGTCTGTTGGCAGCAATGGACAGTGTGAAAACACCGTTTAAGTCCGGGAAAATGACGAGAAAGTCCAATTTATGTACTCTGCAGTAATTAAAGTCGCTAGCTTCTTTTAGGTACTTTGTCGGGAAAATGACGAGAAAGTCCAATTTATGTACTCTGCAGTCATTAAAGTCGCTAGCTTCTTTTTGGTACTGCAGGGACCAACCTGACTGGCTGGGCTGTATGTCTATGCTAACCTCAAATCTCATTAGGATATGCTTGAAATTATAAGAAAAACGGAGTTCCATTAGATGTATTATTTGGAAGATCATAATCTTTTCAAAGAAACGTGAAGTAGCTTGCATTGATTCATATCATTCAGTTCAATTTGAGACATCGATCATGAATCGTGATATAGGATATCATACGAGGCTAAGGTCACTGTTGGACTATTAACAGTACTTCAAACTAATCCATATGTAATCACATTTTACAATACTAATGTAGATCTCAATCTGATGTTTAATTTGAGACTAGCCTGTCCTAGTCTTGCCAGATAAACTCTCATAATTGACTTATTCATAGGGATGAGAGCATTACCCTTTTTTTTCTTTTTTTCTTTTTTTTTTTTTTTTTTTTTCTAACCCGGAGTGTCCGGGCTTCACCCGACTAATTCCCGGGACTCCGTGAACTCCCGGCGGCGCACGGAGCGGATAATTACGCCAAAAGCGCTCCGGTGGCCCCAAGAGCATTCGAACCCGGGTCTCAGTACAAACTTAAGTGCACATTAACCACTAGGCCGAATACTTGGGGTTATGAGAGCATTACCCTTGGTCGATGCAGCATATCGTCCTCGTTACTTTCCCCTCATCAAAAGGCACTCACTCAAATTGATCTTTAGATTAATTGGGGGACCACTGCTTACACATGATATACTAATGCCTTCTCTACCAGGGAAAGAGGATCTTGAAATAATTTTCAAGAATATCTCTCAGGATACGCTACCAAATTATCAATTACGAGACTTGCCAAGTGGATGCAATTCTAAAGTACCTATTCCAAATAGTAGCTTTGCGATCTCGTATGTAAGCTTAAGAAGGCTCTCTTCGCAGTCACTGGCATGATCAACCATACATTTCAATGCTCGTCCTCCAAGCAATCATGTCCTGGTCCTCCTGGGCCCCGTTCTATTCAATTCTAATCCCCATTACCATACTAGTCAAAATATATTCCATACAATTCTCCATCAATATTTTTTTTCCTTGTAGCTTAGATTCGTATTCTCGATCAATTCTTTTCATTACCAAATGAACCGTCAGATGTGAAACGCAAGCTTGAAACTGTCGACAGCTTTTCCTGAAATTCTCTTCCTTCAATTCCAAAAGAGTTGCACTGAAGCTGTTGGAACTGATAGAAATATATGTAGGTATATATGAACACAACACTTTGGATAATTGATCATTCAGAGCACGCATGAAAATATGGAGTTCTCGTGTAGCGAAACATAAGAAGTGGGCATTTTGACACTTGAAACCATCGACAGCTCACAGTATATTGCGCATACACGGAAGCATCTCATTTCAATATGCAGATCATCTACCGCTGTACTGCTTGCTGTCATATGAGAGGTTAAACTTTCCATGTCTTGCCTAGTGTTAAAAATCAATGGGTGCCAGATTCCCTTTCTCTGAGGAGGAAGACATTTGATCAGCTGGGTAGCTTCGCCTTCTCCATCTATTAGTTGTGATATAATACTCCCATTTTGGATAATTGCCTCATAAAATTTTCGAAGAGGAAGAAGAAGAGCACGGTTGCTGGTCGTGTGACGTGTTTTCTGTTCAAATGAACCAATCGAAATTCAATCGGTCTCAAAATAATGGTGCATTTTATCTCTTGGTTGGTTGACAATGACAGCTTTTAATCAGGTACTACTTTTCTCAGTGATAAAAGAATCAATAAAGAAATAAATAAGTGACATCATAGATGCAACGCCGCATTTGACAAGGATTAAAACTAGCACTTGACTCGGGAATTGACAAACTCTATGTCGAATTTGATGCAATACTACTACTGGATCGGATTTGGGGTACGGACTCCCGAAATTCTCCTCTCAAATCACTTATTGATGATTGTGGGATGCTGAGCAAACGCTTCACGCACCTCCGACCCGGACATATCTTTCGTGAAGCCAACTGCTGCTTTGCAATCTTGCTAGGAGAGGTGGGGACCAAGAGGAGACATAGCTGTATGTTCCTGAATCCTTAAGTTTACGTTTTCTTAGGGATGCTTGTAGGGTTTGTATACCCAGGACTGTATGTGACTCTAGTTGGATGAGTCAATCAACATTAATGATTTTTTGTAGTCTCTGGCATATGATTGTTTCTATGTCCAAATGTTTCACTTATCTCAAAGTTTGGTCTATGTTCTACAATTATATCAACAATTGGGACTTCTAAATTTCTAATGGAGGCATTGTCTTGTCTTTAGTCTAGAAAAGGATTTTAACTTTTCAGAGGGGGAAAAAGGGGAAAAAAATAGCAAAGAAATAATTGTGCTTGTGGACTTCTGCTAATTATCAGGAAAGGTTCAACGCTTCCAGGGATAGGGAATGATGCAAACAAACTCTTTTTTTTTTTTTGTTGAAATTGAAACAAACAAACTCATGCTTGGCAGACTTGTAAGGCAACCTTGCCGTCCAATTAATTCTACAAATTCGTACTGCGAGGAAAAGTAAAGAAGGAAATAATAAAAGGAATACAGCGAATTAATTGAGAATGTGACGAGAGTTTTGGAGTGCAGGCAAGAGATTATTTAACAAACGCTTTTGGATGATTTACCAAAAAATAAAAAAGGGCATTGTTTGGTGATATATTTTAATGCCATAGTTTGGATTTGAACTTTTAGGATTGAAAACGTGATTCTCTTTTAATATGTTACTAGATGCTTATGAAAAATTGCCCTTTGCATTCGCATAACTTTTCCTCAGTAATACATATAGTTTGCAATATCCTAACTTCTTTACTCAGCCAAAAGCATCTTTACTGCTTCCCCAGTTGGAAAAGGAAATGAGAAACAGTACTCTAATACCTTACAATCTTCTATCCCCAATACTTGACCATATCCATGCTGAACCTAACGGTTCACTGAGCTAAATTGAGTTCAATAATTTGCTAGCATGACATGGCTTGCAAGCTAACCTAGCCCTCTTGAGCTTTTCGAGGCAGGGAAGTCATTTGTAATCGCCTTGTAACCTGAGCCACAAGTATTCAGCCGCCCTTACAAATGTCGAATCATCAGACCACGCAGAAAAGTACTATGTTTTATCAATCTGGTAAACATGGTTGATGTAAGGTCATTGGTTCCTTGTATCGCGTTTCTGGACATGCATTCTTTCGGAGTCTTCTGTCAACTTGATGTGCTTGCTTCATATGATCAAGTAAAATATTTTCCCGAATTAAAGATTGTCTTTCTCATCATTTTTCTACAAGAAGCTTAGTTTTCTTCCTCTCTTTAATCATTGTCTGCATTCAACCTCTTCATAAGCCTAATGGAATGTAATACAAAAGTGTGACTGGTAGAGAAACCAACATGACAAAAAATTACCTCGCAAAAGAAGAAAATTTGAAGACAAAAAGCCCATGGACCAAGCCCACTATAGAATTGTTGGGCCTACTTTTACCAACATTAAAGGCGGCCTGAGTGTAATGCGGGTACCCCAAAACTGAGCCTTGAGAAGAACTTAGGCCTGCGATGTTACGTGGGCTTCATTGATATTTAATTGCGTGACAGACTACTTTTTTTTTTTTATTTTTTTTAATCTCATCCATCTGTTATAATATATAAAAACTGACCAGCGGTATATGGGTGTGCTATTTAAGCTTCATTATGAAACCCTTAATGACACATCGAGAGTCCCTTAAGTTCTATCTTTCTAAGATTAAACGAATTTTATCGATATTTCTCATTTGGTTTAAGTTCATCGAGTCGTCCTAATTTAGTCCATATTATCAGCACATATTAATAACTACTTATTGATTATCTTTCTTAAAAAATTAAAAATTACTCAATCAATATAAGGGACATCTCGAAATATATAATCTTTCATACAATTTAATTTCCCTTTACCTTTTCTATTTTGTCTTTTTTTTTTGTTCCTTTTTCTATTACAAGGGCGCTTACGGGCTTAGTAGCTGAGAAATAATAGGTGAGACTGACATATGCACTGTATCATGTAACTCTCCATTTAGAATTGATACATCATCATGTGGAACTCATAACACTTATTCCTTTTTTTTAAAAAAAAAAATTCTTGACATTTGATCAGACTTACATCTTTCACCTTGGTGTGGTAGTCTCACTTAATATTTTCTCCATGTTGATAGGGATGGAGGTACAAGCAATTCCTAGTTGATACCCCCATACTGTTGCACGGAACTTTGTAAGGATATAAGGTCAAATTGCATTCACAAAAGTTATAGGAATGTTAATAACATTGAAAGTGCAAAGACAATATATAGTTCTACATTATAATTATGACACATTTAAAAAACAATATATTATTTTAAAATAAATGGTACTTAAATTGATATTATAGATATATAGATAATAATAAAATATTATTAATTTAAATGTGAAAAATGATATAATTAATTAAATAAAATTGACGTTCAAGACAATATATCATTTCATCTAATACTACATATAAAAGGAATAGTATTATCGTAAAGATAAACATTTAAGATTTATTTAATTATAAATCATATGCACGTTACGTTAGGCCCATAGAGAGGGCAGGTGCAATTGGGATTGGGAAGGTGGATAAATTTTAAGAGAGACAAAGGTAATTGACAAACTCAATTTTATTTCAGAGTAAACACTGTCATTTCGGTCCTAAGCGGGTAATTGGCACGTCAACTGCTAATTCCCTTCATGCGGAAGTAGACGTAAAGCTTACGGCGGTAAGAAAACCATTTTTAAGACCAAAATGCAGAACGACTTTATCTTTTGATGAGTTAACTATCAATTTGGTCCTCGGAAATTTCACCGTCCATCACTTGAAAAATTTTTGCCATCAGAATGTTTCCTGGATGTTCATTCCAACGGAAAAATAGTCTTTAGTCAAATGATCATCATGAAAATACTAACGTGGTGAGTAACGATGTTAACTTAATCCGTAAAAAAATTAATTTAAATTTTAAAAACAACGCGGTTTAGCCATTTTTATTAAATACCCTTTCAAAAACTTAAAAAGAATTTTTTTTCTTTTAAAAAAAAAGTTTTTCTTTTCGATTGGGGGCAATTCGGTTGTGAGGGCGGCCGACCTTGCATGGGGGAAGGTTGCTGGTCAGGGAGACCCCACCCTAGCTGCCTCCCTTGGTCTCTCTCTGGCCTCCGGCAGCCTCATCTATAGGGAAGTCGCCGACTGGGGACCATCAGCCGAGCTGCACCCTCTATCCCTCTTTGCAAGACTCAAGAATATTCTCCCAGGCGTTACCAACTAAGAAGCTCCCATAATCAAGCTGCCTCCATCTCGGCAGAGAAAAAAAAATTATTTTCAAATGAGATTAAATTAAAATTCCTAAACAATATTGCTTTTAGTTTTATTTTTTAAAATTTTTTATGGATTAAAAATTAATGGCTACGCACCATGCCAGAGTCTCTATAAGAGAAATTTGATGACGGACCATTTCATCCAACGGAATGAACATTTATGGACCGTTCTGGTGGCACAAATCATTTGAGGATCAAGGTAACGACGACAAATTTGTTTATTGCACATTAATTATTTGTTTATGAGCTCTTAAACTATTATTATCTAACGTGGATATGAAAGTTATCAAATTAAAGTTTATATAATATAAAAAATGTAGAGATCAATATTAATAATTATCTTAATATCTAATATTTCATGATAAATTTCTTTACAAAATTTGTTCAATGCACGAGGTCAATAGCAGTTTTGAACCACATGTTGATTCAATCAGTTCGACGCTTGTTTTCTTTAAGCAAAGTTTCGAGTTTTATGGATAGAGAAAATTCACGTTGGAAGAGCATTTCGCCTTAATGGGCCCAACTAGGCTCAACTGGATTAGTCGTAGCCCTTGAACTTTGAATAACAAGATTCACACCGAAATAGCCTAGTTTTGAAAGGAAAACATATGATTTTTTTTCGGTGTGTACCTTGGTATCTAGAGCCCAATGGGATCTGATTAATCTAGTCGGGAGATCGAGCATTAAAGGTTATTCTCCCTCCCAACAAGTGCGCTTCTCGAGATTCGAACTTGTGTTCTCCTCCTTACGGGAGTGAGCTGCTTGCCACTCAACCAATATTTTGTTGGTGGAAAACATATGATTGTCAATGAATAATTTTGTAGAGAATGTATCTGGAATTAAGGACAAAAAAAAAAAGTTGATGCTTCTTACTTCACCGTTGCTTTGCAGGTCCCAAGATTCAACAGATTAGTCTATTCTAATATCGAAAGGCATTTTTATCTTGCCATGAGGGACTTCCAATGGTGCCATTGTCTTTCTTGACTTCAGCAGAAAAGAGGATTTCAACTTTTCAGAGGAAAAAAGATAAAAGAAAAGCAAACAAATAATTATGCTCTTAGACTTCTGCATATCCGGAAAAAGGCTTTATGCACGTAGTCGTGGGGATATAAGGAATGATGGAAACACGATCACGCTTCGCAGACTTTTGAGACAATCTTTGTCTAATTAATTCTTCAAACTGAAAATAGATGGAAAAGCACTATGAAGAAAAAGAATAGTACGAATCTGCAAAGAAGGTTCAGTAAGCACTTTTTCACTTAATTTACGGCATAAATCGTACTTGGTGAAAAATTTTAAAATCATGATTTGGGGTAAAATAATACTGTGAAAAAAATGATTTGTTTTAGCAGGTTAATAGATAATTTTTCGAAGAGGATTTCTACTTATTTTGTATTTCTAGTATAATTACGTTATCTATTTTACTTTCAAAAGTTTATAGTATCTCCCAAACATATTTAACTGAATATGAAATGAGTAATTAATTTTTTGCAATTTTGTTTCAATAATCTATGATAGCAACAGGACTCCAAGACCAAGGCTAGTCAATTGTCATGAATCAGACATAGAAAAGACAAAACACCGAAAAAGAAACGCATGGCATCATTTTGCCTTTTGCATATTCAAAGAACTTTTCCTCAGTGAGACATACATAGTTTGCAGAGATGGCATTACATGAACCCAGTGCACCACCTCATCTATGTACTAACCATTCAATTATCCAGCTATTTTTTCAAACTAGTCCCCAGACTTTTGACTTTTTCTATTAAGAGCTCGAAGAAAGAAAGAACTCTCAATCAGGCTCTGATATCAAATTTAAACACGTAGAATAACAAGAGCAAGAAACTCGATGAAATTATGTTCAGATGCTCTTATACCAATTTCACATAAACATTGGATCTACCATTCATAAACAAAGGTATTGATCATTGCAGCGAACAACTCGCAAAACTGTATTTTATTTTCAAACGTATTCACCAAATCTTATATGTTACCTTGTTCCAACTTAAGTTGCGAGTTATTTTGAGTAAATTGTTCTAACTCAAGTGTGAGATCGTTTTTCATGGACATGACTTCATTTTTTTAGTTCAAGTATGGGTTTTAAGCTGCTAAAATGAAACTCATTCAATGAATCTATTATCTTTTCAACACTTGAATTCATAGACCCAAAATTTATTCAATGAGCTGAGAATCTTGTAGAGATTGTATTCTTTCTTTTCTTTCTTGCCTTAACTTTCATAACTTTTCGAACTCGTTTGAGTAGAAGGATGAAGACACAAATTCGAGATTTGATTTGCCTTTGAAGAAGAACTTCTAAAATTCACTATGTTTTAGAGTCAATTCCTCTAAATTCAAAGGAAGAAGATCTATCTTTATAGATAGCTTATCTACCTTATCGTTTAAAGAAATCAATCGATCCGATATAGAATTAAGTAATCCTACAACGATATCCTTACCTTCTTCATGGTCTCGGTGTGGACACTCAGAATAAGGACAGCATTCTGACATAACATTTTGTAATTTCTACTTCATAATTTTTGAAGTATTGTGCACAAGCACCATCTCTTTCTAGTTCTTGAACCGAACTCATTCAAGGGATAATTGAAACAGGAATAATCCTCGATTATTTAAATGTCCTACCCTTCTGACAGAATCTTTAGTTTCAACTTCTACCTGGAAAATTTTTATATATTTCTAATCACACTATGCTAAGATAGCACTCAAATATTCTCTAAGACTAGGCTCGAGGGAAATTCCCTTCAATCATTTATGGCTAGAAGGCATAAACGATGGAATCGTTTATAATCATGTACCTTGGTTTGAAGCTTCAGGGTCCACTAAGGTTTCACTTCTTCCTCAAGCTCGTCACCGGCGTTGGAGGTTCTTCTAGGTCACAATTGCCTTACTCACTCAAGAGGACTTACTAGTATTCCTCACAATATTAAACCATTTTGAGATCATAAAGGTATATGGGAGATGAGAGGATTTTTGAAGCACACTGATGTTACTAGCACACTTACTTTTTGCTCTGCCTCCTCGAATTAGGAAGAGAGAAGATGTATTCAAACACTGCTAGCGCCCTTTGCACTGTTAGCCAGCTCATGCCTAATTATCACAACACGATGCACCGTACGTCTTATTATTACAAGTTTACAACGTGACAAAAGAAAAAGTGCACACCGGTACAATAATGAAGAGCACTAGAGCATCAGATGCTTTTCTACTTATTACACACCACACACTTAGCTATTATTGCTCGATCATTATTGTTGTCATCCACTACCGGGGAATATATTCGCTTTTGGTGACGTCATGGCTAACGTTTTGTCGAGCCATTAAGTCTTGGGCTTTATGGCCTTTTGGGCTTAGATCCAACAAAATACTTGTCTTGGACTTCTGCAAATTGCTTACAGATCTTGAAAGTTTTAGGCCTGATCTTCAATTTCAAACTTTGATCCCAAAATTTTAGGAGCAAGTCCTCTACGTTGTTCCAGTGGGTTTGATCACTTCCTTGTTTGAGTATGCCACTGATTTGGCTGGGATTGAGGTTGTAATACTCCCATCATAGAAAATTAAGTACTCTCATTGTTTGGAGAGAAGGTTTTCTAAGATAGCCTTTAAATACTCTATTCGCACAGCCTTCTGCTTGAGCTTGTGGACTTGATAGGAATTCCAATAGGTTTCTTCCGTGACTTCTAAATCTGGATGGAGTTGTTGAGGGAATAATTATATAACTTGCCTACTATTGATATCTCAGTACTGATAAGAACTATAGATTTGTCCTCCGGCTTCTTCTTTGTTACTACTGCATATAAGAGCTGTCACATACCTTGGGGAGTATCCCAGGCAACACAATGCACTCCTAATTGGAGTAGGCAACTATGTATATAGTTCACAGTCAGATCTATTGATCTGAAAAATGTATGTCAGGGCTTTCTCTATGAAAAGGAGACCTTGATTCATTGAGAGGCTACCAACCTTAATCTCGACCGTTCCCCTACCTCTTCCAAGGCAATACTGATTCCTAAAAGTGAGTTTTTTGAATTTTTAAATCCACGGGGTCCACTTCTTTTTTGTGATCGACCCATTGGATTTCTAGGGGAACAAGACATTTAACATCTTGCAGGATACATTCCAGCAGTCTGATCCTGCAAAAGGCTTCATTCATAATATTCAATTTGGCTGAAGTCCTTTTTTAGTTATCCTCCTTTTAATCCAGAAAACATTAGCGTTGAATCTTTAGAAACTTCAAATTTTCTAAGGTTAGGATCAGGGTCTAAATAGTATCCTTGATAGTCTCCTAGAATTTCATCTTCTTCATGGTATTGGCCATCAAACCTCTCGAGTTCTTCATGGCTTTAACCATCAACCATTTCTGGTTTCTCAAGGCTTTCACCCTCAGATCCCCATCCTGTTGGAATTAGGGGTTCGGTCATGTAAAAACTAGGAGGAGCGGAATATTTGACCTTTTAGTCAAACTTTTCGGATGGTTCTCCCAACTGATCCCAATTTTCCTTAGTCTTGGGCATCATAGCATGAGCCATTAGCTCATCAAGGAGATTACACTCCTTTTCAAGAATCAATCTCCTCTTTCGAGGGATTATCTTGGTGGTCTGTCATCATTGTTTCTGATGACATTGGCACAGGTTTTGGATCATGTTCTTGAAGACACCGAGGATTTACTCCTTTTGAAGGTTAGGAATTGTAATTTCCTCGACTATGTCCTTCCTAGCCTTTCTGGCTTCCTTGTTTCGGAGAGCCTTCTCGTTCTTTCTGTCATGGTTCTTTCTCATTGGGCAATATGCTACAAAATGTCCTAACTTGAGACATTCCAAAACATTACTCCAGGCGCCCCCTTTTGGGGACCAAGGCTCCTAGAGCCCTCGATTATTCTCTTCTTTTTAAGACATTGTTGGTGGGAGTGTCACACCTTCTTGCATTCCCAGCACGCCTTTTTCGGGGTCGGTCCTGGGATCCATCTACGAGACAAGATAATTCACGTAAGAGATAATTGTTATTACATTTTTCTCTGAAGGAATATATTTAATATCAAACTTGTAATAGCTAAACCATTCTTGCAATCTCAGAAGACTGGTTTGTCAGGTTTCTTTTAGATTCAGGTCCATGAATCTTTTGACAAAGAATGAGTCGATTCTTGCCTCGAACTTTTTAGGGGCAAGGAAGATATGGAAAGCTTTTATACTATTTGTCAAAGCAAGTACTTCATTTTCATGGATCAAGTAGTTTAACTCATACCCCTTAAAGGCTTCAGACCAATACTTACAAATAGGTTCAGGTTTCCTTTGATTTATTTTCAAAACTGCTCCCCAAAACTCATTTGAAGCGTCGACCTCCAGGACTAACTCATCAGTGTCCGAGTAATAAAGCTAAAGGCGGTAAGTTTTTTTTCTTTCTTTCTTTACTTTCTTTACTGTTTGAGTATCCTCATCTTCCCAAAACTAGCTTTTCGTCCTTTAGACAATCTAGTGAGATTTGAAAGTGAGATGTTTGAAAGATCTTTCATGAAATTTCTAGCATAGTTAGCAGTTCCACAAAATCTCTGAACCTACTTTCTATCATGAAGTTTGTCATGAAAGTTTATAATACCTTCGGCAATATGGCTTTGTAGACGAATTTTTCCTTTCTTTACTTTCATACCAAGAAAGTTTACCCTTTCCTTGAACCATTCTATTTTTCTTTCAGATAGAATCATGTCTTCCTTTTTGAAGACATCAGTTACTTGTTCTAAGTGACTCATGTGTTCTTCTTCACCGTAACTGAAGACTAACATATCGTCTATGTAGACTACGCAAAACTTCTAGAGATGTTTGAATGCCTCATCCATATTGCGCTGGACAATACCCGGAGCATTCTTCAACCCGAACGGCATAACCATCCACTGATACATTTGTTGTTGTGCATTGAAATCTATCCATATAATAAACTCTTCTTCCATTTTAACTTGCCAAAATCCACTCTTTAAATCAAATTTAGAGAAAATGAAAGGTTTTCTAGGACTTACCATGTCAATGTGAGATCTCCCGCAGTGGAAATCTTACAGCCATTGTCCTTGGTTGCATTGTTTAGCTGACGATAGTTTATAATCATCCGAGCTTTTCCCCTGACATGTTCTGCATGGTTTATCATCATGAAGGCCGGACTGGAATGAGGACTGAAGCTATCCCTTATCAAACATTTTGAGAGCAATTCAGGAATTTGTTTTCCAAACTCCTCAACCATCTCTTCTATATAGTGATGTTTCTTAATCTGATGATGGTACTTGGATCTTTCAACTCAAGTCTGGCTTTGTGGTTGTTTAAACTCCATAACTTCAGTGGATCCTCACTAAAATCATTTGCTAGAGTCATAAGAAACTTATCACATCTAGTTCCTTGTAAGTAGTTGATACTCCTTATGATAGAAACATGTCTTTTATCACCTCTTGCTTGGTCAGTTCTTCATACTATAAAGTATCATCTCGAGATTTTTCGGGCAAATTTTTCTCTCCAAATAAGTGGTCTTCCCATACTTCACCATGCTGGGCCCAGACTTTAAAAGCTTTTTCACAGATATCAGCTAATTTTTGAAATTGTTCCATCTTTTATCTAAAACAGCTTCTATCACAGGACTGTTTGCCGGTAGGTGGAACAATGACACTAGTCGTACCCAGATTAACCCAATATGAATATAGCTAAAGTCTCCTTTTGTTTCTCATAGTTTCTTTTATTTTAGCCATATCTATCAGGGTACATCCAGCGTTTCTAGCTCAGTACTAGAAACCTGCGAAGTTACTTCTAACTGTGAGACATCCACTATAGACTTGAAGTTAAACCTCTAAGTCTTATAAACAGATTTGATGTCTATATCCGGCAACTTCCATTCCAATGCAGATTCAAATGGATCTTCATGTTGGAATGATTCATCTATTGCTGGAACAGAGTTGATTGGAACTAACTCTTCATCCATGTGTATCATAAACATTGATGCAATCCATAGATATGAATCTTCATCGGAGTTAGTCTTGTATTCAGAGACTACTTCGTAAATAGATTCAACTTCATAATCTAAGTCATAGATCTTGTCTTCTTCGACGAGTTCATGGACTAGCTCCTCATCTTGACAAAAGATTATTCGAAGATTTTCTCAGCACTAATTTCTTTGAGGACGGGTATTGACTTTATGGGCTTTCGACTTACAAATCTAGTAACAATAACAACTGCTCAAGGGTTTTCCCTTAGAACATTTGGGTTCTTTGCCACGCTTCTTCTTGAATGCTTCGATTCGCTCTTGTCTCTTAGGTTGGTCTCTTTCCCTATAAACCTTGAAGGTCTATCAAGCTTAAACAACCTTTTCATTTTAAGTTGAAACACATTCCTCCTCTTGTATCCTATGAATTTTCTTTAGGCCTACGAGGACAATGTTCACATTTCCTAAATATGTTATAAGTGTCGCAACCATACTTTCCTAGAACATATTCAATCTAAGAACAACAACCCTTGTTCAAGTAAGGAATCTTCTTGGCGGCTTCTTTCACTTGCAATTATGTCCATGCTTTGAGCATAGCATATTTGACCACTTCTATTCTTCCTCCAAGGCCATCAACTATCTTGTCTTCATTGAGGAGTGGATCGAAGGCTTTCTTTGCTACTTCTGGCCATGGCTCTGGTAGCTTCGCGAAAAATAGTTCTGAGATGAACCTTTGCGATGCTACATCCAGATTGTAGTAGTATGATTGTAATTGACAAGCATAGTTGTCAAAATAACACATATCACATATTTGTAACTTTATCAAAGCATTCAAGGATTGATCTACTTCTATCGTTACAATAGAAAGAGATAATCCACAGAATTCTCTTCTCAAGACATCAGCCGCAATAACCATAACCCCAATATGAAGTGAGTTCTCGATCTATGTGCTTCTTTATTTCGGTATGCTCTAACAAGATTTTCCATAATTTCTAAGCATTACCGACTAAAGTTGCCTTACACGGCTCGTAAGTTGCAGTTGCTTAATAGCCACCTACCTTGGCTGTCATTAGAATCAGAGTGAACCACTCATTGATCCTCTCGGATGCGCGCTTTTCACAATCAAGATCTAGAAAAGCACAATGATTTAATATCGACCTTAGAGAATTATCTCTCGGAACAAACTCAGTCTTTGTTCTATAGGGATAATTAGACTGATACATAGCCAGCCCTTTTGTGGTAAGAAGTTCATTGAATGTCTTATCATCAATATTGATACGGTCTTCTTCCACCAATCCCAGGGATCTCCTAAGATCTTGCGCCAAATTAGTTGAAGAACTTATTGCTCCTTCATTAGTAGCTCTTCTAGCTGGATCAAGGATGCATGGGGTCTTGGCCTTTTGCCAAGCCTTTTTCAGTTTCCGATCTTGGTTAGAAAGTTTGATTAATTTCTGGCTTTTCTTGGCTTTTTCCATAACATCAAGTCGACTTAAAATTTTCCACTTCCTTGGACTATTCTTGCAATTAAGTCCACCATGAACCCAAATCACCTAATATTTTTTCTAGTTTGCAGTATCTTTACTTTGCCCACTTCGAAAAGGAAATGAGAAGCAGTCTAACACCTAAATATCCAATTCATTGTATTAGGAAATTAATGACTAAGTGAATCATGCGATAGGAAATCATGTATATTAGTCAATTATAATTTTTCTTTCTAGGCTAGAACACTTGCCATGTTAGGCACATAGCTAACCTCTTGTATAAGAATCTACTTTCAAGGAATTAATGCAAATGTTACAGAATCTCTCGACCCGATTTGGGTTTGTTCATGGTATCAATGCGGTGGTTCTGTGGCCATCCGCTTCTCGTCATCAAATCACTTGGATTCCTGATCATCAGCCATTATGTCGGTGATGAACTGAATTCAAGCATGGACGACATCAACAACCTACCCCCTCCTCCCACCTATCCATCAATTAGTGTCATCAATCCAACCCCACCTATCACTATGTCCTCGACTAGCATCATCAGCCCAACCATGATAGGGCTCTCCCACACATAGTCACTTATATCATCTATATTCAGCTTCGATCAATTTCATGCTGAATGGGAAAAACTACATCACATGGTCTCGTGCTACACGAATCGCCCTCAAAGCCAAGCACAAGTTCAGGTTTCTTGACGGTACTATCACCAAGCCAGATGAGAACGATCCTCTAGCCTTACATTGGAAAACCTGCAATTCTACTCTTCTAACCTGGATCTTCAATCATCTCGACAAAGACCTCCAGAACACGATCACTCATGTCAAGGATGCCAAGCTGCTTTGGGACGACTTAAAATAGAGATTTTGTCAAGGTAACAAGGCATGAATTTATCAATTAAAGGCTGACATTTACCTATTGTGGCAAGATAAACTTGTTGTTTTAGGTTATTATTCAAAGCTTAAGAAGCTGTGGACTAATTTAAAAGTTTTTTGGACATTCCTATATGCTCATGTCAAGCTGTTACACTGCTTGCTGCTCAACATGAGGAAAATAAGGTTTATCGCTTTCTGATTGGCCTTCGTCCAGAATACTCAACCATTAGAACAAACATCCTTAGTAAAAAACAACTGTCTTCTTTGGACAAAATTCATTTTACGGTTCTCCATGAGGAAACTCAACAAGTAGTAGTTCGAGGGAGAGAATCCAGCTCCAACTCAGATGGCGTGGCCTTCATAGCAAAATCGGGAGGAAACTTGAATACAAATTAGAGGGAGAGACCCTATCGTGATTATTATGGCAAGATGGGTCATTATCGAGCCACTTGCTACAAGTTAAATGGTTACTCGAGTTCTGGAGATTCAGTTGGGCAGTCTGGAACATATTAGCAAAGGAATAAGCCCGGCTTCTCTAGCAGACAATCCTCTGGTCAAAACAGGTCTTGGAGTGGCGGAAAGAAAGGACAACAACTAGGCGGGTCGACCAATCGAACCAACTAGCAGAGTTGGAGGCAAAGTGTTAGGCAGCAACAGCGCTCTGTACTCTCAAACATAGCCATTAGCAGTTCAGATCCAGCAATAGTTACAGGAAGCAATGCACTTGAGAAGCTGTCCATGCTTTTGGATGATCAGTTGCAGCATCTCCTCGTGCTGGCAAGTAGTGATAATGTCCAATCAGAGCCCATTCTCCAATAATGATTTTCTAACTATCTATTCTTATGTGAAATGGATCTTTGACTATGATGCTTCACTCCATATGACTGGTGATATATCTCAATTATTCGATGTGGTTGAGATTAAGAGACCTATGGTCCATGTGCCAATGGATCTACACGCACACCCAGTCTAGCAGGGCTTGGTTTGCTGACTTATTACTCAATGACATTTTATTCGTCCCTAATTTTAGCTACAATCTTATATTTTTGGCCCAATTACTGAGAGATTTTGATGGCAATGTTCATTAGATATTGGGATTATGTTTGATACATGATCGTACTTCGGGGGAGGACGATCGCTACGGGTAAGTCTCGAGGGGCAGGGGTTCTGGTACCTGTGTCGTGTAATATCTCACCATGTGAAGTCTAATTGTGTGCTCTCGGAGCTAACGAAGGCGATAAAAGCGAGCTATGGCACAGGAGACTCAGACATCTTTCTTATAAGATTTTGGTTTTAGTTTTCCTATGAGTATGAATAATTCTCTGAATAATTGTGACATATGTTATCGAGCGAAACAAACTCATTATAAGTTTTCATCGAACTTTAATAAAAGCGAATTTCCTTTTGAAATGGTGCATTACGATCTTTGGGGCTCGTACAAAGTTCAATCATTATCGAGGGCACATTATTTTCTGACTGTAGTCATGACTATACTCGATGAGTGTGGTTATATATATTTCGTGATAAATCTGAGGCTTGTCGACATTTTATGGGATATTGTAATTTGGTTAAAAATCACTTTGATCGAACTGTCAAGACAATTAGAAGTGATAATGGCCTCGTATTTCTGGCTAAGGAGCTGTAAGACTATTTTCTCGACAATAGAATAATTCACCAAACCTCATGTATTGACACTCCGCAGTAGTAGAACGGGAAAGTGGAGAGCAAACACAGGCACATTCTCAATGTGGCTTGGGCTCTTCTATTCCAAGCTGCACTACTTGTTAAGTTTTGGGGAGAATGCGCGACAACTACAGCACATCTCATTAATCGCCTACACCGATTTTATCTAACAAAAGCCTGTATGAGATGTTATTTGGGAAATCTCCCAACTATGAACATCTTCAGGTTTTTGACTTACTTTGTTACACTCATAATAATCCTAGAATAAAGGACAAATTTGCTCCAAGATTGAGGCGATGCATATTCTTGGATACCCATATGGGAAGAAATGATGGAGAGTTTACAACTTGGAGAATCATGAAGTTTTTATTTCCCGAGATGTTCGATTTTGTGAGAATGAGTTTCCATTTGCGGCCGTGCAATCAAACCAAAATCAAGACAATATGAGCAGTTATTTGCGGATTCGGGAACCAATTCTATTCGGGGGAGCATTCACCTTTCCTTATGGATGATTTAGCAAATGCTTCTGTTGGGCCAGCTCTCTCCTGGTCAGAATCACCCAGGCTCATGTCCCGAAGCTTCTCAGCTCCGTAACCTTCTAGCTAGTTGTCTCAACCCCCGTCTCAGAGTTCTCTGGACCGGCAGCCTTCTGGTCCTGAGATGAGCTATTCTCATCCCTCCTCTGTCAGTCGATTACTCACTGTTGATTCACTCGGTGTTTGCTAGGTTTCGACTATAGACTAACCCGACTTCGACTCCAATGCACCTTCTACAATAGATCAGTCCACTTCTCCCACTCAGATCGACATCATCCAAAATGATTCAATTTCAGAGGCTGCAACACGTCCACTATGTTGGTCTAATCGTGCAACACTATTCCTGGGAAATTCAAAGATTTTATCTACTACTCTACTGGCTAATATGACACCCCTACCTCGAGCTCCTCTCTTCCGTCCTCCCCAAGTATGCCTTATCCAATTCAACATCACACTTATCAATTCTGATCTAGATGAACATTATCTCTCTTTTGTTACTGCTGTTGATTCTACTGTTGAGCCCCAAACTTATAGCTAGGTAGTCCAAGATCCTCATTAGCATGAAGCCATGGCTGAAGAGATACGCACTCTCAAGAACAATGAGACTTGGATAGTAGTTTCTCTACCGGATGGTAAACGACCCATAGCATGCAAGTGGGTCTATAAAATCAACCGTTGCGTTTGATGGCAGCATCAAATGATGCAAGGATTGGCTTGTAGCCAACGGATTTACACAGGTGGAGGGACTTGGTTTTCATTAGCCCCTTGCCTCAGTCGCAAAGCTTGTTACGGTCCGATGTCTGTTAACTGTGGTTTGTAAAGTATTGGTTTCTACACTGATGGATGTTAATAACGCTTTTCTGCAGGGGGATTTCGAGAAAGAAGTCTACATGTCTCTACCTCCTAGTTTCACTTCGTCCACTCTAGGGCAAGTCTGTTGCCTCTGTAAATCAATTTATGGTCTTGGACAAGTTTCGCACAATTGGTATTCTAAGTTTGCCCAAGCTTTTCTCCATTATGGCTTACATCATTCAGAGGCAAATCATTCATTGTTCACATACTCAAGTGGAGATAATTTTCTCACCGTCCCGATTTACGTCGACAATTTAATACTAGCCGGTAATGATGATCGACAATATCAACTATTCAAGGAATGTCATCACCAATACTTCAAGATCAAGGACCTCGACCCTCTCTTTTATTTCCTCGGGATTGAGGTTATTCGTATGGATGGCAATCTCTTTCTCAGCCAGCGCAAGTATGCACTCGATATTCACACTGAGATAGGCATGTTGGGAGCCCGACTTGCTCTTCTTACCATGGCGCAACAACATGGTCTTTCTATCGATTCAGGGTCCAAGTATTCGGATGTGGGTCAATATCGCTGACTTATTGAGCGACTTATCTATCTAACTATTACTAGGTTGGATTTATGCTATCTAGTTTACATTCTGTCCCAATTTATGCGTGATCCTAGACAATGCTACTGGGATGCAGCCACTCGCATATTATGCTATCTCAAGCAATCTCCTAGTCAAGACATTTTTCTATGTCCGTCTTTGTTATCATTGGCGGCTTATTCTAATTCAGATTGGGCTTCTTGTCCAATGACCAAGAGGTCCATCACGGGTTATTTTGTGACTCTTGGCGATAGTTGTGTTTCCTAGAAAACTAAGAAATAGACAATTGTCTCATGGTCCTTACCTGAAGTTGAGTATCGGGCTATGACTGCCACTGTCAGTGAACTTCTCTGGTTGCAATCACTTCTCGCTTCTCTAGGCATTTCTCAGTCCGCTCCGATGAAGTTATTTTTATGACAATCAAGCAGCTCTCCACATAGCGTCGAACCCGTTGTTTCATGAACGCATTAGGCATATAGAAATAGACT